>NW_023415928.1:0-28676 GCF_013373865.1 Monomorium pharaonis | reverse complement strand
ATTTATAAGATGTCTAAGTCAATGTTTAAGATGTAATAGACTCTGTGATTGGCCAGATTCAACTATGAATACCAGTCATAGGCCGGTATTCATAGTTAAATCTTATTTCAAGATCGTCTCAAGCAATGTCTTAAGATGCTAATACGGCTCTGTGATTGGTTGATGGCTTCTTAAACAGTACTTAAGATGATCTTAATATAAGACCCGACTATGAATACCGGCCATAGACCGATCTAAGCTCAAGCATTGTCTTAAGTCTAGCTTCGAGCCGACTTGAAACTTACTTAACCAATAAAATAACAGCATTGGCGTCTCAAGATCGTGCTTAAGCTGGAACTTGAATAAGATTCGACTATGAATTCCGGCCATAAGAATGATGCTTGTGTCGACTTGTGTTACTAAATGGAAAGCACCCAATCAAAGATGCGCCAATGGCTCCCCACATGACTGCTATCCACCATCTTGTACACATACGGTGACTGGATGGTGGGCTGGGGCCGGGGGCTGGGGTCTAGGGCTGGGGTCTGGAGTAGTGGAGATAGTAAACAATCTTTAACCTATACTGCTCAACACCAGAGCACTCTCCTCTCTTCCTCGCCCAGCGTGGGTACGCAATGGCGGATAAACCATGTGACTCAAGTGACCAATCAAAATTGTGTTCGCCATGGCGAATCTTTGATTATAGGTCTTTACATGTTTGCATCGTCCGTCCCTTTTCAACGTCTACGTTTGTCCTTTTCTACGTATGCCTATACCCCACTCCTAAACCGAGCAGGCCTGGGGCTCGATTCTTGAATTCATTTGCAAGAGAAACGTATTCGCAAATTCTGTTCTTACAGAAAAGTTGAAAATTTATTGGCTATCGTATGGCTTTTAACCAATAAACTTGCAACTTCTCAGTTAGAGCGGGTATTGCGCAGACGTTTTCTTGCGAATGAATATTTAAGAATCGAGCCCCTGCGGTAAGTACACATATACGCAACACACGCGGCTGTACGATCCCAAGATGGCGGCGGGTGCAAAGTGGGGGTAGAGTTCGCTTCTCTGATTATAGGACTCTAGTAAATGCCAGCTTTTCTTCGCTCGCGCATGAAATTGCACCTTTATACAACGAATGCTCGGTCTTCTATACTTACTATTGGTCTGTTCTTTCTAGCTGCACTGTTGCACCGGTGCAATAAGTTAAAGTATATTTTTTCTCATTCTAACTTATTGCACCAGTGCAACAGTGCAGCTAGAAAGAACAGACCACTGGCCTGTTAATTTAACTGCACCATTACACTGGTGCAATAAGTTAAAGCAGAGAGGAACCTGAGAGCGGCCACCGCGGCCTTTTTCGTGCGACCGATATTTGACTAGCATCAGCGCCAAACGTGGATGTAAAGTCTGTTTTACATTAATCGCAAGCAGCTAGTTGCGACTTGCAACATCCAATAGGCGCTTAGTTTCTAGTTAAAGCTCGACATTTATTGGGTGTTGCAAATTGTAACTGGCGACTGCAATTAATGTAGAACGGGCTTTACATCCACGTTTGGCGCTGATGCTAGTCAAATATTGGTCGCACGAAAAAAGCCGCGGTGGCCGCTCTCAGGTTCCTCTCTGGTTAAAGTAAAGCCAGATGGTCTGTTCTTTCTAGCTGCACTGTTGCACCGGTGCAATAAGTTAAAGTAAGACAAGTATATTTTTTCTCATTCTAACTTATTGCACCAGTGCAACAGTGCAGCTAGAAAGAACAGTCCACACATGTCTATGCCCAGAACAGACAAAACGAACAAGGCTATTGTGTGATGGCCTTTACTCTTTGCGCGAAACGGCGAAAGCGTGATTTGCGGTCTGCATGAGTTGCAATACAGGAGTTTGTGTGGTAATGTTGTTTTGATTATTATAAGAAGTGAATTGGTCGAACGGTCGAAGGGTTGTCAAAATGACTGATCAAGATGCGAATAATAATACTCTTACGTTACGGGAGAGTTTAGTAAGTTATTATTCATTGTATTGGGTTATGTAAATTTTAAAAAATTGCACAATATATCCATAATTACTTTGTAAATTAACTAACAGATTATGTATTTAGCTACGCATATAATGGATATAAAGATATATTCAACATGCACACCTATTGTTTTATCTCATATGTAAATTCATGTGTTACAAATATATAAAACTTATAAAATATTAAAATTTTTTAAGGTAAAAACTGCAGTGCAATTTCTACAAAACCCTAAAGTGTCATTGAGTCCATTGTTGCAAAAACAAGAATTTCTTAAAAGAAAAGGTCTTACAGATGAGGAGATTAAAACAGCTTTTAAATTAGCAGCCGTTGATAACATAACTGATCACAATGCTCTTCAAAATCAGAATCCGTATACTGCTGTACAAATGTCACCAGGATCTATTCAGCAATACCGCCAAATGAGCATTTACCAGCCAACATTTTTGCAGAAGGTTAAAGAATTGTTCAATGCAACTGCATTAATTGGTGTGACAGTATACTGCACATATTGGTTTTATAAGGTAATTTATAATGCAACAGGGTATAATATTATCTCCCAAAAACCTAAAATTTTCAGAAATAAATTGTTGACAGTTGATTAACAATAAGTACATATGTACATGTATTTACTGTTAGTGTATACATTTATGTATATTTATGTACATTTTATGTAACTCGTGAGTTTTTATTACAAAATTAGTACCAAAAAAAGACTATACATTGTTTCGGTATTACATTTGGTATTTAATCACACTTTGTATTCTATACTCTTAGTAAGCTAGATTATTAAACACAAACCATTATATTTCATTTAATTTATATTATTTCTTTTTATTACATTTTCAAATTTGATATTCACAATATTCAAGTGACTTTTCTCAGTATAAATAAGGAACAAAAAAAGATAATAAAATATATGTGAAGCTGCATTGAAAAATTTGTTACTCTTATATGAAATAGTCATAAAAAAACTGAGAATTTTCAGAGCATTTCATTTTTTTACAAAATTTGAGTACATGTAAAAAATTAATAAAAGATCTTCATTAAGATATTGAAGATGTTTTTATTATAGTGACTTCAAACTTCTTAGAATTAAATGTATGTATAAGTATATATAAACGGTATATGTAAATATATTTTATACATACATACATATATATATATGTGTATGTATAAAATAAAATTAGTATATAAAAAATGAAGATTATATATATGCAGATACTTTGTATTTATATTTTATTATGTTATTAAGATGTAATGTGATTTTTAATTTTGCAGAAATTTTTAGAACCCTTTCTGTTTGGTCGGAAAAAGAAGAAAAGTGTAGAAGATAAAGTGACTGAATTAGATAAAACTGTCCAAAGCTCCATGAAAGAAGTGAAAGACTCTATTTTGAAGATAGAAGGTGAAATGCAAAAACTGACTCAGCATCAAGCGATAGATCCGACTATTCCGCAATTGGTGCAAGAACTTAAACATGATTTATCTAGTCTAAAAGCTTTACTTTTATCGAGGTATATATATTTATTTTTCTTTCTTTTTATGTGAAGCTTACATAATCTTATGTTAATGTGTTGTAAGATAACAGTGCACATAGATCATCAGTAATAGCAGTTTATTGCCATAAAATAAGATTATTATATTTAGACATTGTTTATCATTTTATTCTCTTATATGTGATATTTGGTTACATTAAAATCCTAATATTTACAAGAGATCAAATGTCATCACAACCTCACATTCTCATGCATATAGTTTTATTTGAAATTATTTAAGAGGTTGATACCTAGATTCTGGTAATTCTCTTTTAATCATGAGCCAGTTTTATAAACTATAACTTTAAAATATCAATTTGTTTTTTTTCATCTTATTTCTATTTTTGATTATCTGCACTTTTGAAGTAATCTTTTATTACAAATAACTTTCTGATTATGTATAAATATTTTTTTATATCTTAAGTTTTAGCGCACAAGTAGAATTTAAACTCAAATTTTATAGATTAGTTTATTATTTCGGATTATCACTATTAGTTTATATTACATTAATTTCCAATTATATTTTAAAATATAGGAAACAATTTCCTACTGCTCCGGCATCTATACCATCATGGCAGTTAGGTTCACCAAATGTAGGTCAAGAAAAAGCAACTGAACGAGAAGACGATGCTGGAAGTGGAAGTAGTACTAACAATTCGGATAGTTCTTTGGAAATGATTCGAGAAGATCCACCTAAAGAATAAATTTAAGGATTTTGAGTCTATCATAATTACTTTCATAATGATAGTCTTCGATATATGGTATACTTAATATCATATATTGAAGCAAAAGGATTATAGTTTCTTCAAAAGAATTATAATATATGACATTAAAGAGATGTTTTATATTATTTTTATACGGGATGTTGGAAAAGAAATTTCTCAACCATCTTAATTTGAACTTTAACACCATGTGCGTGATGTATGTGTTTTGTTTAGCATTAAGATACATTTTTGGTAGTATTCATAATTTTGTAAATGTTTTACAACAAAAACGATATACCATTATAAAAAATAACTTCTAATGTATCACGAAAATTATTAAATAAGATTGTATGTATTGAGTATATTATTTACTATAATAACGTAGTAAATTGATCAGATAATTATATTAATATAATTGTAAATTTTTTCACAATTTTAACAGAGTGTTCTTATACAAGACATTAAACAGGCTGTTAATACTTTCTTTTAAAAATTAATTTACTTTAATAATAAAATACACATATATAAAAGATAAGGTGAATTGAGAAGACAAACTAGAAATTTTTTAAATATTTTTGAATACTTTTTACGTAAGCAAAAGTGGTATTTTTAATTGTATAATTTTGTAAATTATATGTACTAAATATCTGGTACGTAAGAAACATAATTCTCACGAGCTTGGGAGAATTAGATTATTTTATGTGGAGTTAAATTGTAAATATAAAGATGTAGCACTTCTCTACATCATGAAATAAAATTCTAATATATTTGTTGTATATGTTAATGTTTATATTTTAATCTAGAATTCAAAACACTGAAGACAGTTTACAATACGAAGTACCGTGTTTAAGAACCTTGTAAATTTTATGTTGATAGAATAGAATTATATTGTATTATAAACTGAGAAATTTTAATGTATTTTCACATGTAGTACCTGTCCTGCGTTACAATGTAGATAGAATTATGTGCGTGCAGATATAATTTTATTGACTAAATAAATTTAGTAATTTTATTTCCATTTTTTAAACTGAATGTTATGTACATTGCCCATGGCTTATATGTCGAGAAAATTAATATTATTTACAACAGGGAAAACATATAAATTTTATAATACATAATTCTACAATACATAATAGAAAACGATATAATTTTAATTTAAAAAAATCTTTATTGAAGGATGATTAATATCACTAGATCTTGTACACATGGGCGTATTGTTTTTTTTTCAACTTTTAGATGTGAATTGAATAAATTGATTTTACATTTATGTATAAATGCATGTTTATACATATGTATGTGTGTATGTATGGGCATGTGCATGCACATACATGCACACTATACACACATATAGATATTAGATGAAGTCCATGTATTGTAAGTCCACTTATTTATATCGTCATTCATACAAAAAACAGTCACACTTGAGTTGCGTCAAATACATCCGAATAGTATGTACAAACCGTATAATGTTCGATTATTGTATCACTAAACAAGCAAACAAAGTACAGAGCTTCATGTATGCGCACGCGCATGTGTATGTGTGTAGCTTGCTATTATATGTATATCACGTACAAGGAGAGTTTATGATATGTGATTCAATTTTTTTCATCTTTTATATGAAATAAATAAATTACCAACTATATAAATGAAACAAATCTGTTTCTTAAATTAAGAAAAAAATTGTCTATAAAACTTTTGTATTTTAAATATTTAGAACCATCATATATTGTACTCAAAATTTATTTTTCAAATGTAAATAATCTTAAGATTATAAGTTTAAATTTTTCTTTTTATATTTTTCTTATATTAATATCTTATATAAATCTTTTAATATATCAATAATAAAGAAAATGATACATTGTCATATATATTTTATATATATAATATAGTTGATACAAATGTTAATTACTCATGTTAAAATGTTTGCAAGATAATTTAAACGAAAATATAAATTAATTTTATCTCAATTTTACAATCTCAAGGTTATTTAGATATAAGAATTTATGGTTAATATAGTTGAACATTATATTTTCTTGTTTATTAATTGTAATCATTTTATGGAAGAACCAAATGTATTAGTGAGTCGCATATTATAAATTCTTCTCTTGTAAGAGCACAACACAATCAACCTTATACATCATACATATAATATTCCACATCGCGGAAGTCTTGACGAAAACAGATGTACATTATTTCCTGGTTTTACATTAATACTTTTTCTTTTAAATATAAACCAGGACACAGCTGCCTCACTGATACAGTGAGTTACAGCGAAATTCATTTGACTTAGGTACATCTCTCTTTTTTATCCTTCCCCCCCTCTCTTTCTATATATATATATATATGTACATCCTAGGTCAATAATATAATAACAAAAATATTTAAACAATTTATCTTCCATGCTGTGTGCTACCAAAAAATATATAAGAAGTTTAAGTATACAATTCTTATCTAACACGAAAAAAAATCTTGCTGGCTAGTGCGATTCTATCTTATTTTCATATTTTGGTCTTTGGCAAAGATTTATATAATATACAGGAAAAAGTAAAGAATTTGCTTTATGATTTTGCACACGTGGACTATACAACGCAAAGAATTATCCTAGGATGTTTTGTGCTGATGTATTATTGGCTGAATGCCATTTTCTTCAGTATTTATTCGCCGCTGTTTGAGTATAAAAAAAAACAAGGACTGAAGAAAGAGACTATCATTGTCTCTCATATGAACAGCGACCTAATGTTGCTATTAATTAATAACAATAATAATCCTAGGCTAGACACCCTAATTGAAACTGCTAGAAGTTTCAATTCTAGAATATAGTAGTGTATCGTTCAATCTCGACTATGCTACCAAGTATGATGTAAGTGTAAATTCCTTGAAAGAACCGATCGTACATCTTGCGTGAAACGAAGAGCATCCAAGACTGGAAGTAAGCTTAATAAAGCGGTGTCTCCCGCATCGCTAAACCATGATTTAATGGGTATCGCGTTGTCTGTCACATAAAAAACAGAAAATGATATATACAGTAACATATTGTTTTAAGATTACTATCTTACTGCTTTAACTTTATCCACTATTAATAGTGACATATTACATTCATTTCTATTATAAAAAAACAAATCATGAGAAAATATGTGTGCATGTGTATATGTAATATGCTTACGTGGATAGGCTCTGTAAGCTCCTGGGCTGTTATCAAGAATAAAGACTGACGAGAGATCTGAACAGATTGCTGATAAATCCTTGGTATAGGAACCCATTTCTGGCGTACAATGTTGTCTATAATATCTGCGCCTTAAAATACCTCTGTTATTATCTAATTTATCTGCAACTGCTGCCCCATATATTTCCATGGATGCAGTAAAAACTACTAATTCGTACCTAATTCATAATAATAAAAAATAATTAATGTATTCTTATTTTTCAAAACATCAAAATCTAAAATTGCAAAATTTTGTTTTTCTATTGGTATATTTGTGGGATATTTCTTTTTAATACTTACCACTGACTAACAATATCCAAGAAGAAATCTACGTGTGGTCTTTTATGGACAAAAAATCTAACAGGATGTCTGTCTATCGTCACTTTAAGAACAAAATCTGGAGGTGTTCCAGGCCTGACAGTTGGCCTTGCTACTCCATCGTGATGAGAATGAATTAATGTTTCGTCTAAATCCAGTACTAATACTTTTCTTTTAACTATACCTAGAACATTTTTGTATTATACACAAATGTCAAAAAACATTGGATGCAATGTAATAAGTATAAAATTCATATATGCATCATTGGAATACCTACTAAGTCTGTGCCTAGATAAAGGTGAAAGTGGGAAGATCTCGTATTTGACTGGCTGCATCTGTGAGATCTAAAATAAAATGAAAAATATTAATTACATACTATATTTACCATAATATATAAAAAAATAAAATAAACTGCTAAAGTTAATAACAAGTCAAAGTCATATATGATCTGTACAAGCAAATAAAAACATGGAAATAAATATTTGTTATAAAATAAAAAAAACTTATATTCTATAAATAGAACAATAATTTATAATTAAAAGTTATAAGATGACAATTGTAACTGATCCAATAGTATCTAAATAATGTTAATGTCTATAGTATTAAGATTTGGAGTAATAGAAGTATTATTTGCTTTGTATTAACCTAAAAAAATTAGAATATAATTTATATACAAATTATAGCATTAAGTAACTACTTACACCTCTAATTTGCATCTTAAAAACAGACACGAGTCAAGTAAAAAAAAATAAATATTTTTCAAGAAAGCAATTAGTAGAACGTGAGTATAGTTCATTATACCAAAATTATAATTTAAAAAATTTGTATGGTTAAGAGAAGGGAATAAAATATAGTTTTTTAAAACACACACACACACACACACACACACACACACACACACACACACACACACACACACACACACACACACACCACATATACACACACCATACCACACACAACACAACACATACACAGAGTCATGTAAACTATGAAGATTGAGATTGTAGAAAAATCGTTAATTTTGTAAAACAATTTTTCACGAAAAATTTTCATCTGTCTCATTACATTTGATTTGGCATTAGATGAGAAAGAAAATTCGAGATTCGATGGAGAAGTCATATTCACTATTGGACATTATTCAAGTGGGTTACATCAACAAACGTCAACGATATCTATCGCGATAAAAGAGCGAAGCGAGGAAACGGATCGGTTAGATGCAGGTACCTAGCTCGTAAGATGACTCGTGTCTGCGGAGGAAGGCGCGAATAGAGGCGCGAAGCACCTACTTACGGCTCTAACCTGCTTCTTGAGTAGAAAGCAGATGCAGGTCCACACGCGGGAGGCCATTAAGAGGAAAGCTCTCATCCCCATCTGCAATTGCTTCAGCATCTCTACTGTTCTTCTCACCGGGCCGAAGTCCGGCAACACTTTATCTCCAGTGTCGAATCTGTCCGCTGCGGATGTACGTACTTGTGTGCTCCTTTTTCTTTCCCCCTCCCCCCCTACTGCTGCGTGTTCTCTGTCCTGTCACTCTGCTCGACCTGACACTCGGCACAAGAATCGCGTGAGCGCGGTAGTCTGTTCGCCGCGAGTGCCCGCGAAGAATCGACAACAGAATCGAAGATTACTCCGCTACCGCTTAGCTCATAAACAAATTTGCCAACACCGCTCCGCGATCAAGTAAATGAGAGCAGATTATGAGTCGTTCCGAGAGAGCGTCCCTTTTTATGGTGTTTTTACGGGTCGTCTTTTGCACGTGTCGACGCACCTCACCGTGGTTCCCTCATGTTTTTTCACAAGACCCAAGTACCGAGTACCGAGCCTCTTTACGCGCATCATGCAACGACCGCCATCTTCCGCGCATCGACCCAATTTTTCTGTGCGCACTGCGCTGCTTTCGCTCATCGCTTATCGCGTTTTCAAGCTCGAAACTCGAAACACGATTGAGACTGCTTCGAAAGATCATTTCAACACATGCTTCTTGTAATAATTGTCTTTTTAGCGTTAATAAATATCATTTTTTTACATCGAAAAGTTATGCGATATTAATATATATAAATATGATGCGATCTTAATCCATGCAAACTCTCCCGCGCGCGCGCATGCTTTTACACACACACACACACACACACACACACACACACACACACACACACACACACACACACACGCACACACGCACACACGCACACGCGCACACGCACACGCGCGCGCGCGCGCGCGCAAACATACTTCAGAAAGGTTGAGTTTCTCAAAAAATATATACATATAATTGTAATAAAATTATATAAGAAAATCATAAAAATTAAATGTCAAGTTACAGAATAGGCCTACTGAAGTTTAAATTAAGAGATTTTTTCGTTGAATTTGATTCCCATAGCACTGAAAGATTACAAAACATTGCAGAAACCTTACATTGAAATATTGTAATATTGCATGGACGTTGCGATTCGAAATGTTTCTGCACTGTTACTGCAAGCTTGCGGCAACGCTGAAATGTCTGTCCTGAGAAACATTACAATGTAAGACTACTGCAATGTTATTGATACGGTGCAATGTATTTGATACATTAAAACGCGTTTCTATAAATATGCATAACGCTTCAAATTTAATAGATAAACTTTGAGAATATATAAAGATAAGAGAGATAAAAAGCAATTCGTTGCAATTTGTGTAACTTTATGCCTGTGTGAAGTTAGCACCGCATCTTTCAAAATTGTAAGTTTTATCAAGAGTACTATTTGCACCCCAAAGAGTACTAGAGTTCCTGATAGGTATTAGCAAGAGTACCGCCGAAATATTTAGAGAAATTGCAATTTGAAAATATGAGGTGCTAACTTCCCGTGGCACCGCAACATGAAAAATATATTGTTTTAAAGATCCTATCTTAAAGTACTCGAAAAGTACTACAGTTCCTGATACATTTTAACAATAGTACCAACCGCCAAATATTATAAAAAAATTATTGAAATTTGGAGATGGCACCGCAAAATGAAAAAAATATTGTTTTAATGATCCCATCTTAAAGTACTCAAAAAGTACTAGAGTTCCTGATACATTTTAACAATAGTACCAATCGCCAAATGTTTTTAAAAAATTATTGAAATTTGGGGATGGCACCGCAAAATTAAAAAATCATTCTTTTAATGATCCTATCTTAAAGTACTCGAAAAGTACTAGAGTTCCTGATACATTTTAATAATAGTACCAACTAATAAATACTGAAAAAAAAATTTTTTAAGATTACAGCCTATCTTTCATAAAAGTGGCCGTAACTCCTTTGCCTTTAATTTCACAGCTTTGTGCCTTAATAACTTTCGAAAGTACTCGCTGGGGTGCCAAAAGTACTCCAATCAAAACCCGGAAATTGTAAAAAAATTTTATCTCTCTAAGGGACTGACTGTATCTAAAAGTGACCGTAACTCCTTTGCGTCAAGTTTCACAGCTTTGTGCCTTAATGACTTTCGAAAGTACTCGCTGGGGTGCCAAAAGTACTCCAATCAAAACCCGGAAATTGTAAAAAAATTTTATCTCTCTAAGGGACTGACTGTATCTAAAAGTGGCCGTAACTCCTTTGCGTCAAGTTTCACAGCTTTGTGCCTTAATAACTTTCGAAAGTACTCGCTGGGGTGCCAAAAGTACTCTAATCAAAACCTGGAAATTGTAAAAAAATTTTATCTCTCTAAGGGACTGACTGTATCTAAAAGTGGCCGTAACTCTTTTGCGTCAAGTTTCACAGCTTTGTGCCTTAATAACTTTTGAAAGTACTCGCTGGGGTGCCAAAAGTACTCTAATCAAAACCTGGAAATTGTAAAAAAATTTATATATATATATATACATAAATACAAGTTTTTAGAAAAAATAGATTGATATATAACGTACAATTTGCCGGCCTTTTAAAGGTTGAGGTACAAAGCTATAAAATCAAAAACAAAAAAGTTACGGTCACTTTTAATTATGTTAAGTCCTCAAAAGAGATACAATTTTTTCACAATTTCCGGGTTCTGACTGGAGTACTTTTGGCACCCCAGCGAGTACTTTTGAAAGTTATTAAGGCACAAAGCTGTGAAACTTGACGCAAAGGAGTTACGGCCACTTTTAGATACAGTCAGTCCTCCAAAGAGGTGAAATTTTTTTACAATTTCCGGGTTTTGATTGGAGTACTTTTGGCACCCCAGCGAGTACTTTCGAAAGTTATTAAGGCACAAAGCTGTGAAACTTGACGCAAAGGAGTTACGGCCACTTTTAGATACAGTCAGTCCCTTAGAGAGATAAAATTTTTTTACAATTTCCGGGTTTTGATTGAAGTACTTTTGGCACCCCAGCGAGTACTTTCGAAAGTCATTAAGGCACAAAGCTGTGAAACTTGACGCAAAGGAGTTACGGTCACTTTTAGATACAGTCAGTCCTCCAGAGAGGTGAAATTTTTTTACAATTTCCGGGTTTTGATTGGAGTACTTTTGGCACCCCAGCGAGTACTTTCAAAAGTTATTAAGGCACAAAGCTGTGAAACTTGACGCAAAAGAGTTACGGCCACTTTTAGATACAGTCAGTCCCTTAGAGAGATAAAATTTTTTTACAATTTCCGGGTTTTGATTAGAGTACTTTTGGCACCCCAGCGAGTACTTTCGAAAGTTATTAAGGCACAAAGCTGTGAAATTAAAGGCAAAGGAGTTACGGCCACTTTTATGAAAGATAGGCTGTAATCTTAAAAAATTTTTTTTTTCAGTATTTATTAGTTGGTACTATTATTAAAATGTATCAGGAACTCTAGTACTTTTCGAGTACTTTAAGATAGGATCATTAAAAGAATGATTTTTTAATTTTGCGGTGCCATCCCCAAATTTCAATAATTTTTTAAAAACATTTGGCGGTTGGTACTATTGTTAAAATGTATCAGGAACTCTAGTACTTTTTGAGTACTTTAAGATGAGATCATTAAAACAATATTTTTTTCATTTTGCGGTGCCATCTCCAAATTTCAATAATTTTTTTATAATATTTGGCGGTTGGTACTATTGTTAAAATGTATCAGGAACTGTAGTACTTTTCGAGTACTTTAAGATAGGATCTTTAAAACAATATATTTTTCATGTTGCGGTGCCACGGGAAGTTAGCACCTCATATTTTCAAATTGCAATTTCTCTAAATATTTCGGCGGTACTCTTGCTAATACCTATCAGGAACTCTAGTACTCTTTGGGGTGCAAATAGTACTCTTGATAAAACTTACAATTTTGAAAGATGCGGTGCTAACTTCACACAGACTAACTTTATAATCTGTTTCCATCCAAAATTCGGATAAAAAATTGTGAATTTACGCAATTGCAATGAATTTTTTTTTATTTCTCTTAAATATTTTTATATATTTTCAAAGTTTACCTATTAAAATCTAAAATATTAGAAACATAGTAGAAAATTAAAAAATTATTATTACATTTTATATAGAAATAAAAACTTACACAATATTCTATTATCTAAGTAGCATTATTTTTATTAAGTAGAATTATTTTAGTTATTGTCAAAAGCAATAATATTAATAAATACACAAGATTGGGAAAGTTACTTTTTAAAAGTAACTCGTTACCGTCACCGTTACTCTTGATAAAAAGTAACTCGTTACCGGTCATAAAAAGTAACGCGTTACCGTTACTTTAAAAATAATGAAAAATCGTTACTTTTTTCTTAATGATAAAACAGATTTATAAAATAGGATACTAAGGCCAGTATTTATAATCGGATCTTATATTTAAGATTATTTTAAGTACTGCCTTAAGATACCATCATACCATCAGCCAATCACAGAGCCGTATTAGCATTTTAAGACATTGCTTGAGACGATCTTTAAATAAGATTCGACTATGAATATCAGTCTAAGACGTACAGAATATAAAATTGGAAGATATTTATCTTTAAATACTTTTATATATTTTTATTACATATCTATATTACATATTACATTTTTGATATACTTTGTACACTTTAAACTTTTATTTCATATACCTATTGTTATATGTATATCTAGATAGCACAAAGAATCCAAAATAATTCTTTTAGTAATTTTTTAATGTTACCAATTATGAATTATTCTTTAGATGCAAAAGGAAATCTTTTTCTAAGATGAATTCTTTTTTTTAAATGCAAAAAGTTCTTTTTCTGAGAAGAATTCTTTTTGCATCTAAAAAAGAATTCAGAATTGGTGACATAAAAAAGAATTCTTTTTCGATTCCCTATGCTATCTGGGTATACTTATTTTTTAAATAATTATTATATTTTTATATATAAATCTATATGTAAAAATATAGATCACATGTATTATATAATAGTTTAATAATATGCTTTGTTTATTTTTAACAGAAGTTGATGTTCTAAAGTCTCATCATGTAAACGATTTTTTTGTGGAGTTAATACCAAACCACTGACGCTGAACAACCGTTCAACGGATGCACTACTGGGTAGTGCAGTATTGTATTTAATGAACAATTTTTTAATTTGAGGAAAACCATATTTAGCATTTCAATTTTAGTATTTTTGAAATTAAAAATCAATGCAACTCATCTTGAACAGGTTCAGTACTTCAGTATACACTGTTTATATATTAGACGACGAAATTTCGGAGGCGAAGGCGGAATTTGTCGTCCAATATAATCTTAAAGTTCGTAGTTCATGAATTGACCGGCGACTATACTGCGAACAGCGCGTGCCATATTTTGACCCACTTCTACCACTGGAGTTCGGTCTCCTGTTTTCTAGTCTTCTGGCTTTCTATCAGACGGCAAGTATTTCCACGTTTATGTATCGGCCATATATTTAAAAGTAACGATAAAAGTAACGGCGTTTCGTTACTCGTTACAAAAGAAAATATAACGTCATTACTTTTTCGTTACTAAAAAGAAAAGTAACGGCGTTACGAAATCGTTACAGAAAAAAAGTGACGGTAACGGTAACGACATTACAAGTAACGCGTTACTTCCCAACCCTGTAAATACATATGAATTTTTTAGCATTAATATTTATAGCCGATTAATTGCACTTTTTGAGATTTATAATAGAATAGTAAATTTATAATATAAACAGTTTTTCAAATAAAAAAATAAAATTATGATGCATATTTTTTAATATGTATATTTTCGGAATTTTATAATATTTCTGCAACATTATTGGAACGTTTCGGCGTAATATTGATATTGCATGTTTCTGAAGCGTTTCTACAATATTAAATTGCAACTCGTAATATTGTAACGTTGCAGCAATGTTGCTGAAAGCTTCTGTGCTGTATGAGTTCTAGTTCTTGAAAGTTAAAATAGTCGAGAGCAATCGAATGATACGAATATATCGATTACTCGAATTAGAATTGAAACCGGAACAGATTTTTAATATAAAATTTGAATCAAACGCACAGAGTGACAGCAGAAACACAGACTTTTCAGTCAAAGCTCATCAGAGACCTTTGGTTCTAGCCTAGTGGAGGAAATATGAGATGTTGATTGATTCTCTGATCTGTTATAAAAATATTAGCTCCTATGCGATCGTATTCGTTCATTTTTAAAGATCTTCGCAATTATTGTACTAATGTGAAGCAATATTATATATACATACACACATATTTACTAGAAACAAATTTATTAATTATACTTAAATTAATACATATTCAATTGCTAAATATATGTTCAATTATGTATAATGATAATTATTAATATACAACAAAATGTACAATTTTCTATGCTAATAAAGTACAATTCTGTATACAATTCCTTAAATTATTTTGATTAATTATTTTGCTAATACATAGTTCTAAATTTTTTTGTAATATCCTTTCCCTAGTAGCAAAATATATTGGCAGTATGTTGGCTAATATTGATTAAATATTGATTATATTGGGAATGCATTGGCCAATGTTTTCCCAATGTTTCCCTATGTAACGCCAATATTGATCATAAAATATTGGCTCCAAATTAGAATGCAATTAATGTCCAATATAAAAAATTGATTGGTTCAATATTGGCCCAATACTGAACCAATATTGCTACTTAGACAAATTGGCTAAATAAGATGAAGCGTCCACTTTATAATATTAGATTAATATTGGCAATATTGTCTTTAGATTGCTTTCCAATATTGCGCCAATGTTTTTTGCTAGTAGGGTTTGTTTTATATTGTCTTTGTACTTTACAATAAAATATACAGAAGAAAATTACAAATTGAATTACAAGAAAAAAACAAACTAATTTTATTTTTTTCATACAGCTAGGTTTATAATTTATGGCATTTTATGTGTGTGCGCGTATGTGTACATACATGTGTATATTACATGCATGTATACATATATGTATAAATCACCCCGCCGCCCCACGCACGCACATACACATTACATGCTTATATGTATATTATATACACAACATTCGTCATATAAATAGTACATGTCATAGATTTATTGAAACATGTTTCATCACTATTCTATAACTATATGTATATGATATATATCAATTTTTTTAGGAAGTGTAATTTTTATGTGAAATATATTTAACAATAAATCTATGATATATACATATACATATGGCTGTTTGTTCCAACTTTTTGGAAAACTTACATATCTGGTAAATATGTGTCTGTCTTTATTTATTTAAGAAAAAAACGAAGATAGACATGCTTACTAATAGGTAAGTTACCAAGAAGTTGGAACAACCGGCCCATAACCTTATAAAGCACTTTTATCGACATCGACAAGAAAAAAACAAGATACAGTCGATCTGTATCTTGTTTTTTTCTTGTCGATGTCGATAAAAGTACGATCTGTAAATTACATAAAATATCCAATATAAATTATATAAAATATCTATGTACTAGCATAAATAATTAATCAACTTTAATGGGCTTTAAAAAGTAAATATAAAATTACAACTCGACAAATACTGTGTGTGAGAAGACATAATTTGTAAATAATCTAAAAAGATAATTTTACATTTGGCCTGTTCTTTTTAACTGCACGGGTGCAATAAGTTAAGATAAGATAAATATATTTTTTCTCATTCTAACTTACTGCACTAGTGTAGCAAAAAACTTGTTTAATTTTTATCATCAATCGTACATACATCAATCGTACATTGGCCTTTTGACAACATAATATTATTGTCCACACAACTATCAGGAAGCAAAGATTGAAAGAAATATCTTGAGAATAAATATTCAGAATATATATTGACAGACAATGCGAATATATCTCGCAGTATTAATTAGACATATTGAGAAAATGATCTCTATATGTAAAAAGAAAAATAACTATAATAACGATTAACAAAATGAATTACATATTTTTAATATTTTTATAAAGTTTTTTTTTAAAATAAATCCTATTAGGGATTGTAATAGACAGTTTTTTTTCAAGAATAGAACAATATTAAAAAATTGACGCTCTACTATCTCTGTTTTACAGTTTTTCATGTTGCATTATCTAACGTATTATATAATTATAATAAGGCGTTTTCGATGTTTTGACTTTTCTTGCATAGCAATGAAAAGTATTTTTCCGAATCATTCATATATGACAGATCAACTATTATGACTAGCTTGACGATCTTAAAGGCACCTGCTTCTCTGTGTGTCACTAACATTTCATCACACACACACATACACACGCACGCACGCACGCACGCACGCACGCACGCACGCACGCACGCAACACACACACACACACACACACACACACACACACACACACACACACACACACACACACACACACACACACACACACACACACACACACACACACACGTACGTATGCATACAACAGGATACAGGAAAATAATAATATAGAGTTACGGAAAGGAGGATGTTAAAAAAGGTCGATTTTCCGATTACAAAAGGAACCTAAAATTTGAGTTCCATGGATATCTATGAGCTGTATAAGAAATGGAAATGACAATCTTTTTTTCTGGAGACCTGTGGAAAGTGTCGAAAATCTGTCAAATTGATTGAAAATTGCGTCTATCTGGAGACAAGTCGAGTCTGTGGCATGGAAAAATTTTCAGTCAAACCAGCTTCTGGTTAAATACTTATCCAATAGTTTTTGAGATCGCTAATAATGTTTCAATATCGGAATCCCGAAATTAAAAATGGCAGATTCAATATGGCGTGACAGAATATTAAATATCGTCACGAATACCACACTCAGCCGAACCTAGAGACATGAACGAGGTAGTGGTGGTTGTTACCTCCATTTTAACTTTTTTTGTTAAAAAAATTTTTCTTTTTGTTTTATTTTTTTGGTTTATAATAATTAATGTTTTTATAATAATTATAAAAACAAAAAAAATAAAATAAAATAAAATTTTTAACAAAAAAATTTTTTAAACGAAGACAATCACTACGTCCTCGTTCGTGTCTCTGGGTTCGGCTGAGTGTGGTATTCGTGACGATATTTGATATTCTGCCACGCCATATTAAATCTGCCATTTTGAATTTCGGGATCTTGATATTGAAACATTATTAGCGATTTCAAAAACTATTGGATAAGTATTTAACCAGAAGCTGGTTTGACTGAAAATTCTTCCATGCCACAGACTCGACTTGTCTCCGGATAGACGCAATTTTCAATCAATTTGACAGATTTTCGACACTTTCCACAGGTCTCCAGAAAAAGACTGTCATTTCCACTTTTTATACGGCTCATGGAACTCAAATTTTAGGTTCCTTTTATAGTCGGAAAATCGACCTTTTTAACATCTTCCTTACAAATTTCATCACAAAACAGTGTAATCACGAATACTTTATCCATATAAAATTATATTATTCTTATTCGAGAATGATGTAAGAAAGCTACGTATAATCATAAATCATGAATATTTATGTGTGTATGTGTGTGTTTACACACCACGCGCGCGCACGCGCGCGCGCGCGCACACACACACACACACACACACACACACACAATAAAATCTATTAATTTCTTTTAATATTTCCTTTATTTATAATTGTTTTAAGATTGATAGAGTTGCAGGTTCCCGCTAGATCTCACAAAGGATCCTTGATTTAAGTTAGTTACATATTAATCATTTTTGCAGAATTTTATACACAAAATTGTACACAGTTATGTATGTATGTATGTATGTATATGTGTGTGTGTATGTTGTATGTGTGTGTGTGTTTCCATTCGTTTCTGTGCTATGTACGGAACTTTTCAAACCAAATAAACATTATAAGTTAGCTAATTATGCTGTATTCATGAATTATACAAACATGAATAGTCAAAAACAATGTTGTCTATGTAGAAAACACATTATTTAATTTTATTTTGTACATATTTGTTTAAATAAATATATATGAATAATGATCACATAAAGTTATCAAGTACTCGATTTTGTTTTTTTATAATATAAATAAAAATTGATTTATCTTTTATTAATGCGATACAGGACGTAATATTATTTTTATCTTATATGAAATATTATCTCAAATATTACCTTCTAAAATCAGATAGAGCTTCAACAGTGTCTTAAAGCTGCCGGAAAATAAGAAATATTCCATTTTTCTCTGTTATAACTTGTTCTCACTTAATATGTTGATAACAAATGTGACGCTAAAAGCGTTTATTTTGTGTTACCAACAGGACAATTTTTGAGATTATTGATTTTTTAGCAAGATACAAAATTGTAAATACAAGTCGAAATTTCTTTTTCACATTTTATTTTTGTGTCGATTAATTCAATTGACGATTTAATTATTTACAAAATAAAAACTTTGATTTTTAATATGTAAAACTATCATGCTCTTTTATGAAAGGGTACAGAAGCAAGTTTATTCATTAAATTAGTAGAAATGTAACCAGGCCTCTCTAGCGCATCGTTTTTTTTTACACTGACATAATGCCAATCGAGGATCGCGTTATAATGACACGATATCATGTCTTATATGATGTTCGTTTAGGTCTAGATATTTATTTTGGGTTGCGCCAATTCTATATTTCGTACTCAATCTACGATGTCATATTAACGCTGTAATCTGTGTATGCAGTCACAACGTTTACCGCAACGATGTTTCGTGTGATATCACAATGTATGATAATTATCAGCATAGCTTATAATGCTTTTGGCGTTTTCTTTCTTTCTCGATGATTCTTTGCCATCATCATGTAATTTGGTTGTATTCGACGATACCATACCATGGATCGCGAATAAACAGTCTTCTGATCCGCCGAGTTTCTCAAGAAATTCGGCTTGTGGCAGCGCTTAACTCTTTGAATGTACATTTGTTTTTTGTGCTTTTTTCTTTCGTGCCGCCAGCATGTCATAGAAAGGATTATGCGATATACTTTGTCTGAAAACATAAACAGTAATATTTAAAAAAATACGTTATTTTATAATTTTTTATTTTATATTTTACTGCATTTTATTACAAGAATACAATAGAGTATATATACAAACATATAAAATGATAACCCGCTCTCATTTCAACTTACCGTACGCATTTGATCCATTCGTCTTTTTCTTCGTCGGTAGCTGCGGACATTCGGTATACCGTATGTTTTCCTAATTGTAAATAATTATATACAAATAAACATTTAGTTAAAACATACAGAAAGTGGACAAAATAATATGAACACCTGACATATACATAATATTTTATACATAATTTATTTATTAATAAGATATTGGGCCACCATTTGCTTTTAGAACTGCAATTCTTCATGAAATAGATTCGTAGAGTGTTTAAATATATAGGTGTGTGAATTAATTCGGTCCGTTTTTTTTCTTCCAAAAAGACTTTAGTGTAAAAAAAAGAAAAAAGTACACTAATCAAAGTATTTGCCATCGCTTGCTATTTTTTATTATTATTTTATCCCATCTGTCTGGCAGTTGTTGTATTTCGTGACGGAAAAACGACTCGTCCTTCGAAGTGATTCATTCATTGAGCCACTTCTCTATTTCTTCATAATTGTTGAAGTGCTGGTCCAAAAGCCCGTGTACTATCGATCTGAACAAGTGATAATAGGATGGAGCTATGCCTGGTGAATACAGCGGGTGAGGTAAAATATCCCAGCCAAGTGCTTCCAAGGTGGTCTTCACAATCTTTCCAACATGTGGCCGAGCGTTATCGTGCTGGAAGATCACTCTATCGTGTCCCTTTGCATATTCCGGCTACTTATTCTTCAATACGTTGTTTAAACGGATCAATTGTTGTTGATAAACTACGGTAGTGATGGTTTAGCTCTGTTTTAAGCTCATCATCGATTAGCGCCTGTAATTCTTACGTCTGAACGACGTTTGTCATCAACACTGAAATCATCAATTTTGAAACGTCAAAACCATTCTCTGCATGATTTATCGGTTGGAGCACTTTCACCATAAGCTTCTACGAGCATTCGATGAACTTCAGCGGCTGATTTCTTCAAATGAAAACAGAAAATGAGAACTTCCCGAAAATGATGTTTTTGGGGTTCGAATTTCGTCATTTTCGAATCAGATAAATACGATGTAATTGTTATAAACCCAAACGCTTATCAACTGAATATTATTGGCAGATGTCAACACTAAACCATAAAGCCTTTTGCAGACATAAGTTAGAAAATTACATAGTACATCAATTGACCGCCAGATGGACCGAATTAATTCACACACCTAATAGTTTTCAACGGAATGTTGTTGTCTTATTTTTTTAGCAAAACATTCGCCAATTGCTTCAATGTAGGAAGTAAAAATTTTGGCGACTTTCTGCTAAAAAAAATCTCCCCATAATGGTTTAATTATATTAAGATCTGGCGATTGTGCTGACAAGGGAAAATGTGTGATGATATTCCGATGTTCCACAAACGAAGACTGAACCTTTTTAACTTAGTGTCTAGGCGCATTATCATCTTGGAATATGGCAGTGTTTGGCAGCAATATGCTGCTCATAGTAAGAACTTCATCATTGAGCATGTCGAGATATTATTTCGCAGTAATCCGGCCTTGATGGTAATAATGAGATCAGCTGAATACGATATAGCTGTGCAAATTATAACGAAATCGCCCCTTGACTGTGGGAAGCAGGCAATCTGGATTGTAGGCTTCTTTTAAGTTTTTCCATATATAAACCCTGTCGTATGAAATAATGATGATTCGGATCATGTCATATTCTTCCAATCATCAATTGTCCAGGTTTTATGATCGTCGCACTTCTTTCGCAGTGTTGGCTTTTGTAATAAAGGGTTTCGAAATTGTGGCCCTTCTATGAATGTTGACGGAGCTCCCGCCGTATTGTTCTTGTTGAAATAATATTGCTTATGTGAGTGTCAAATTCTACTATTACCTTTGCCGCAGTAGTTTTACCATATGTTGTTTGATCATAATCTTTCTTAATGTTCTATTCGGCGGTATCTATTCGGCGGTTAACTTTGACTTTTGCCCTTTATTCCTCTTCGCAGATAACGTTTTATTTTACCATGTTTTGTGAAAGCCGTCATCAGCCGTAGATACCCAATGAGCACACAATATTTTTAAACGGTTTTTAAATTTATTTTTAATTATTTTTACATTATTAGCGTTCATTGTACAAATAATATTTATTTAATGTTTATTAAACATTTGTTTTATATTAATTATTTATTTCAAATAATGAATTAGAAAAATATTTATAAAATATTTATTTAATGTTTATTTGATATTTATAAATTAATAATTTATTATTTATTAATTTTTCACTAAAAATAGTGATTTAAGAAAATTATTTAAGTAATATTTATTTAATATTTATGTAATATTTATTTAATATTGATTTAATGTTTATGTTACAATAATTAATCACTTAAAATAATGATTTAGGACAAATATATAACATATAATTAATGTTTTTATAATATTAACTTAACATTTTAATAAATTGTTTATAATAATATTTACGTAATATTTATTTAATGTTTATGTAATAATTATTTCACATTCAAAAGTTTAAAATATTTAAAAAAATATTTGACTCCTGGTTAGGAAGCTTCACTAATTGTGAAGCGTAAATCAAGTGTAAAGGAACAATGAATCTATATAATGAGTATTAAAAGCAAATAAATGGAGCTTCTAAGAGATACAAATTGAAACATCAGAACATATATAAAGAAAGTGGAGATTAAGACAATATATATTGTACTTATCCAAATAATATGCTATATTAACAATACTCAAAATGATAAAAAATGACATCTATCCTTTATTTTTTCACGAACAGAGTAAAAATAGATCTTTTCAGTTATTCCACATCTAAGTTATTCCACATGCAGCTATTTCGCATATGTAAAAATCAGTAAAACTTTAAAACTTTGATTGAATTATAAAAATATAAGTTAACTATACATGTTTCATCCTTCTGACAACATCTATTGAAGTGATTTATAACAAATATGTATGCATAAACATGAAGTATTTATGGATCATTACGAAGTGTTAGCTAGATTGCGTACGATCTTCGAAGTCAAGCAACGTCGACGGTGGTTAACAGTTGGAGGGTGATCGTTTTTTTTTCGGGCGTATAAATTAAACATGTTCTAACAGGTACAAAGGTGGCTTGGCTGAAACATGTATTATAGTCTTCTCCCCTAAATTATCGTAAAAATTAAGCGATGCTAGACTGGTGAGGTTACGTTGAATTTATCAAAATTATTAAATAATGCAACCAATTTTTTTACTCTTAAAACATTAAGCAAATGTTTAGTAAATATTCAAAAAAGAATTTGTTTAAACGTTAAATAAATGTTTATTAAATAATAAAAGAATTTTTTTTAAATGTAAAATAAACTTTTTTTTCACGAGAAAAAGGGGATCGTTACCCCATTACTTACATGTTTTTTAATATGTTTTAAAAATGTTTCTTAAATATAAAAAAAAATTTTTTTCAAGCATCATTGTGCTTATTGGGAACTGTCATTTGTAACACATTAAACAGTTTAGCTGGTTTCGTCACAGACGCTCCCGCTAACCGAGCACTAACTTTGTTCTCTTTCAAAGTCTGACAGGTCACACATTTTCCGCTTGTTTTGATCGTCACAGAACAAAGCATGTAATACATTAAAAGATACCCTAGAAGGCTTAGTGAGTACACTGCTCAATAAATACGCATTGCATCATTCACATTTGGGCAGTGTTGTAAACATAGAAAAATGTATAATATATAAACATGGTGTTCATATTATTTGTACCTTCTGTATTCGTTCTCATATAAAAGTACAAGTATAATGTTAAATCTAATTTTATTATATTTTAATTAATTAAATTTCAAGCAAAATAATACCTTCGACGACTTTTCCCTTCGCTATCAGTCTTACATGCCTTTATAAATTCGGAGCCAGCAGCATACAATTCAAAACAGTGCGGTTTATGGCGGTCTTGAATCTCTCGAACCTGAATATTCTCTAGTGGAATGATACCGCGTGGTTCCTTGTCCGTTGTATACTCGAAGTAGTATAAACAATTGTCATTTAATATGAACCATCGCCTCTTCCAACTTTTGTAACGTCCGCCTGTAACAATAAAATGCAAGATATATAGGATTAAGAAGCTATAGTTTTCACAAAGATGTTATTTACCTGCTGTCTCCATCAGGGCAGCAGAGGAACAAAGTGGTACAATGTAAGAATAAATGTTCTTTTAACGATAAATGTGACAAAAGGAATGAGATTGAGGAATATAGAGATATATAAAATATATTCCTTCTCATCTTCTATTTATTATTCGAAATCTTTTATAAAACAAAACTAAACAAGTAAAAAAAACATTAAAAATTTTGAATACTCGTATAATATAATCATTCTAGTTTTTTGTGAGTTTATTAAGAGAAAACGAAAATGATTGTTCTAAAAAATTCGTGTGAACATGAATAGTAATTACCTTGCTTCCATAGCCATCCCTCTTTATCAGGATTAAAGAAGGTGTGCATCAAGTCGTTACCATCATCTTCTGGTATTTGAATGGTTCGGTTTTTCTACTCTCGTATAGACTCTGAAAATAAACATGAATAATTAATTAAGCATATTTATATTAAAATACTTTTAAATAAGAGACAAGAAGGTATATATCTTGGACTGGTTTTATAATGAAAGTATACCTACCATAAGCAATTCCCGCGGTAAATCTCCGCCATTGTTAATCCCTCGATTCATCGAAATAAATTGATCTACGGTGGGCTTATCCTTAACGCTCGGATTATGCAACGAAGTGTTCAACATGATGATGGCAAAACTTAATACGTAACAAGTGTCCGTATTGGTGAAAATATTCGGGTTTAGCTGGCAGTACCTTTGAGCGAAGCATTCCATCATGCGATCGATCTTCTGTGCTTCGCCGGGCAGTCGGAACGACCAGAGAAACTGTCGTAGAGCTTGTACCAATATGAGATCTGTAAAGTCATGCAATTCGACGAAGGCTCGCAGCACGCGTTCGTTGAAATCGTGCCGTTCACCGAGATAGTCGCCGATCGCAGTTTTGTTTGAGGCCCTCACCCTTGTATAGAAACTGAGCAACATCTTCCGGTGTCGGCGTCAACAGGTTGTGCTCTATCAGGTACTCGATACCTTTCTTGGGATCCATATTGAACTTTTTGCGCCCAATCGACATCTGCTTGGCCTTGTTGGACGGTTTAGTCTCGTCGGTCGTAAGTCCGCCGCCCTCCATTGCCTCCATTTCTGCCACAACCTCGCCCAATTCATCTTTCAATTGCTGAAAACAATCATTCGGAATAAATTGCAAAAGCAATTTAAAATAGATCTTATACTTTTTAATAGTCTTTTAAGATTTCTCAAGAGTATACAATACAGATCTTTACAATATACAATTTTTGGATTACGAAAAATTCCGATCTACTCGACATTATTAACGGAAAATCATCGAAATGTATAGAATGTATAATACTCTACATCGACAAATGACGCGATTGTAGACTGCGCACGGCTTCATTGTACAACTCAGCGGCTTCCTGCTTTGCTCGAATACCGGTTGACACCGTCCGCCTATTTCCCATCCTATGCGCTTTAGTTCAAAGTACATTCCGCAAATATTTAATAAGCAAGATCGTATCTTTTTCAGAGTTTCGCGACAATATCAAGCGCTGAGTTAATAATATTAGTGAGTAACGGAACATTACTGTGTCGGCACATAAGTCATGACAAATGCAAATTATCTCGTGTATGTACGTCTCTAATCATATTAGGCATCACGTTTACCGCAAGTATGCTACAATACGTTTTTATCGTTTTCATAAATTCTTTTCGAACGTTTTGATTGACAATGTTATTAGGTAGCCGTGATAAATTTATTCCAATAAATCTTGGAGACTCTTATTTACCTTATTTGTTTTTTTATATACGACTCATTTATCACCATTTTTATTTAATAAGACACACGCACGCGCGCGCGCACCACCACACCACACACACACACACACACACACACACACACACACACCACACACACAAATTTTCTAAAATTCCTATTCCATAAACGTTTTATAGATTGTATTTAAACATTTTCTTGCAACAGTTTCTTTTATATTGATCCTCCAATTTTTCTCTTCTCTCTCATTCTCTCTCTCTCTCTCTCTCTCTCTCTCTCTCTCTCTCTCTCTCTCTAAGAAACCAATTAATTGATACTTTCAGTTGAGGGAAATACTTCATATTATTGTAAACAATGTTCTTTTACTAATTCTCCCTTTGTAAGATCCTTCTTGATCAGAAATCAATCAACCTATCGTTAAGAGTCTGCTTGTCAATTTTTAACATTGCAATCACACTTTATCTCCGAATAAAATCATTTGTGCTGAAAAGTCGGTTATTTGTTAAATATTACATGCTTATTTCACTCGTAATAGCTCATCATTATCTATATATTTACAATTTATGACAAAATGATATTTATGAAGATATTATATAACCATGTGTTGCTATTATTTAATTTTCGAGTTGTTTTTTGAACTGACAAAAGACATTTTCAAGTTGACGAAAAAATTCTAAAATTTGTCAATTCGTCCGTAGACATATATGTTGGAATCTTTTTTCTATAAAATCATTTCAGGAAAAAAAAGAGCCAACCGGAAGTTGTTGCGCGTTGTTAACCGATTCGTTAATGGGTCGCCGCGATAACAACAAGGACAATAACTTAGTCACTAGTCGGCTCTGAGTAGTATTGTCTGTAAGGTAGTAACATTTCTTTTGTACTTGTCGGTGTGCATCCGGTCTCACGATAGGAAGGTCGCTGACGACGCGCGAAAAAACGGTATGCACCTTATGCATTAGAAATTATACGTACTTGATTTTTGAATTATAAAAAGCCGAGAGAAACTTTTTTTCAAAACCGTATACATACTGTTCTTTAGAAAGGACATTATTTGAAAATTTCATCTCGTTTAATCTATTAAGTCCCAAGCGGACAGTTTTCTGTGACTTTTTCCAATGCTATTTCCCACTAAGCAAGAAACATTGATCAATGTTTTTGAAATGTTAATTTTCGAGAAATTTTTTTAACATTATAACTTAAGGGGATGCTAAAGTGCTCGTCAAACTTGATCGGGGTCGATAATGTAGAGTCATTCATGCATATCATTAACAAGATTTCGTATGTATTTCTTTTATTAATTCGGAGATCCTTTTCCAGAATTAAAGTACACGTATCAATATCATCACATAAACTGGATTTTATACCGAGAATAAACAAAATGTTTTTCAGATTGTTCTTTTTCTAATCTATATCTGAATTTGCAGTTATAAAAAGTTCATGAAAACAAATCTTTTTTCTAGACTTTTAATTTTAATTTGAATTGCACAATATTGTTCGTATATGTTATCCCTAGAGGAATACGGTTTTATTTTGTACATATACAGGGAGTCCCAGAGCATACTGGTCACTGTTCATAAAAAGGTAGATGGGATCGAGATGAACATAAAAGTTCAATATTGTTGTGGGTTTGGTCTGCTAATAATCGAGATATAAAATTTTTTAAATTATGCGAATGAGAGCGCGCTTTGCGCGCCGAAGGAAGGGCTCGAGCCGCTCGAGCCATAGCACGACCTACTGTCTCAAGCATTGGCTGCCGGCGGCGGCGGGGGGGGAAGAAGGAGAAGCGTGGCGTCGTCGCCGTTCCCACGTCTCGCCGCACCGCACCTAAGCTCGCGTCGATGGCTGCTACGCACACTCGCGATTACATGACGAGATTATAAATTATTAATAAAAATAGGACAAATTTAAATCGCAATAAACTTTTGTAAATAAGAAAGTCGAAAGAGAGAAAGCAATGGAAACGTATGGAACCTGCAAATAAATAATATTTGCCGCATCAAATTCTCTCATCGTTTTTTATGGAATATTAAATTAACAAAGATTTATCACGATTGATTCTTTATACATTCTCCTTTCGTAACCATCTTATTAGAAAATTACGAAATGCACGAAATACTATCCCTAATATGCACTCTTTGTAAAATAACACGATAGAAAAATATTCACGTTTGATCTAACGACTTCAGGATAAATTATTCGATGCAACTTCTACGATAATTATAGGTAATTAGAGATCAATGTTATGTCAAGTATCGTTAGTATGGTTAACTAGAAATGATTTTCTCTTGTATATGATAGAGAACTTCGAATTTCTTCTATCGTTAATACATTATAAGTCACTGAAAATCTGTCGTAATTAATAATGCAATTAAAGGTAGAAGAAACTGTAAGTTTTCTATGGTTATAAAAGAAAATCCTTCGTTGTGTTAACAATACATGATATTGAACATTAATTTTTAAGCATAATATCGTAGCATTGCGCCTAAGCTATCGTGAAATCGTTACATCAAGAGAGAATATTTTTCTGTGTTATTACAAAGAGAGTGTAACATACTATGGATAAGTATTTCGCGCATTTTAGTATGACACCTCTCTCTCCTCTCTCTCTCTCTCTCTTCTCTCTCTTCTCTCT
>NW_023415927.1:0-37487 GCF_013373865.1 Monomorium pharaonis | reverse complement strand
ATTTTTATTTCTCACGGCCACGCTACTTCCATATATTGTAATGACGGCAACACATAATCAAAGTTTCAAATTGTAAGAAAAACGTTCAAATTATTTTCTCACATTCAACTGCGATCGAAAGAAATCATTTTTATTTCTATCTTTATTCTTTCCTTTTCGCCAAACTTTACTCCACGTGTTGTAGACGACGCTGAAATTGGACCAATTAAAATCGACCAATCAAAGCAAATTTCACTAAGAGCTGAGTTGGACAATTTTTCATTTCCCTGGGACTCGCTAGCGACATCTTTTGTTCCTAACAAAAAAAAACAAAGTTGTACGACCGTGGCGCTCCAAGAGGAGGAGGGGGAAGCGTAATCGGTTTCCCTCGAAGGTTATCTCCAAGATCCGTGCTCGTCGAAACGAAACCGCTTGACAATCAGTCCGTTAGCAGCCGTGGTAATTGTTGGTGGTCGGTCGGTCGGTCGATCAGTCGCTCGTTTCATACGTGTCATCGTGGGAATTTATTAGCTCATCACACACGTACGTACGCGCGCGAGCGCGCGCGTACGCCTATCGCAGCAGACGCGAGTCAGCAGAGCTTCCTCCTCCGTTTATACCCCGAGTCGCCGCACGCGAGTGCCGCCCATCACCAGGGTATGTCGTCGCGGAGCCGTGCAATACGGTGAGGATGTTGCCGCCGCTGGCCGACCGAGATCATTCGCCGACAACCAGATGAAGATGGAAGATGACGCTGACCTCAGGGAACAGTTGTTTCACAACACCGTGCGCGAGAACATAGTGAGTAACAGACACCCCGTCGCAAATCCCGGAGGCGGGTGAAAACACGCTTCCCCGGGGTGCGTACGTGGATATTTTACGGCTCGTTCCCGGCAAATAGAATCCGGACAATCGCGCGAAAATTCACGCCTGAAATTGATGCGTGACTCGTCGTCAAATTGAATCGAGCTCGCTCGCGTATTAAATTGCTCAATCACGAAAACGTGCCTTATCACGCGCGGTCGTTATCGCGGAAAGCCCGTCGGGAACCGACACCGATGCTCTCCCCTTGTCGACGTGGACAGTCGAACGACGGCTTGTTTTGTTTGTTTATCTTAACGGGACACGGGCGGCCGTTCGTCCCCGATTGTCGGTGCGAGATTTAAACCACGAAAGCTGCGTGAGTTTACGAGCACGTGAGAGGCCTCCCTCCCCCAAATCAATTTTTTTTAATGATAAAATGTCAAGCCCCCTTTTTTTCTTTTTTAAAAATAATACATGTATCTCTCTCTAAAATCTCTCGAAGGAAAAAAACAATGTGTTGTATCTCCTCGGAATATTTTAATATTACTTTCGTATATTATTATATACAAAACATACATATATGGCACATGATTGGCAATGCAAAAAGTATGATACCCCCTCCTTTCTGTGTCACGTCCTCCGTTTATCTCTCTCTCTCTCTTTCTCCGCAGAAGTTTTATAAATAAAATGCTAGAGTGGCGATCACTTTGTTTACGGACGCTTATTAATTCTCCCTCATTTATATCATTGGTTTCGACCACACCAATTCGATCAGCTGGCTTGGAGCGTGCGAATCTCCCCCCCACTTGTGAAATTTACACAACTGCAGGGGAGGAGAATTTGAGTTTGAATTCACGGCGAGGTTTGCGGAGTGGCAGATGACGATTCTGAAACTGGAACGCACTTGGCATAGTTCGAATCAGAGCCATTACGTGGATCTCTGATTTCCCCTTCCCGTCCTCCCCCCCCCCCCCCCTCCTCTCCTCGCCCGATAAACTTGAAAACTAGCGGGAACACCGCGCGAACGGAGGAATTTTAATCGAATGACGTCTCTCTCGCGCCGCGCGGCGCCAAGTACGTTCACCCTGTGTCGAATACGTTCACCCTGTGTCTCGTAAATTGCTGTCGCACATGACACACGCGTGCGGAGGAAGCGAGCCGGATCGTCGCCCGGCGAGCGGAGCACGTCGTCATTTTGCGACGACGCGACGCGACGCGACGCCGAAAACCGGTCGCCGGCGCGGGAATCCCCGTGCAAATATCGAAGAAACCGCGAGAGATGCGGACGGGAAAACAATCCTTCGTTCTTAAAATATCGCACATTCCTGACTCAATTCTGAGGCGATTTTTTTTTCTCCTCCAAGATTTTAGTCTCCTCCGAAGTTCAGTCAGTCTCGGGATTATTAAAGGAAATGGTTGTATCAGATTGCACAGAGTAGTTTTTAAGAAGGAAAAGTCTCGAAAGTATTAAGTCAGAAATGTGATGTTTATATTTTAATCACCCGATGTATGTGTTCGTCGACTTTTACCTCGCTGGAAAGTATCGTGAAAGCATGTCCCACTTCCTTTTTACATCATTGAATGATTGTAAGCGAACATGCTTCGTTTCCGCGTTTTAGTCCGGTCCGCCCCGGAAGCATCAGTCGCGTCTGAAAGAAGGAAGATAAGGATTATGAAATTCATAAGGCGATAAGGCCGCGCGATATTCAGATTCGCCGAAAAATACATGTATATTTAAGATGATTTTATATCAATATTATTTTTCTTACATAAATATTTTTCACTATCTCTATATTAAATTTAACAGTAACATTACTTTGTCAATTAAAAAGTTACATTTAATGACTCGATTCAAATTCGAACAAAGAAATGAGATTCAATTTGATTCGATATACGAAACAAAAAAACCCCCTCGATTCGCACGTCTCTGTTACAGACACAAAATATTAGCTCAAGAAACACGGTGGTACATTGTTCTCGTAGACGAGATCGGTTTTGTCTCGCTTTCATCCGTCCTATTCTCGGCAAGAGTTCGTTGCCAGCAACGGTATCCGAAAATGTCGCTGCTCATCGCGTAATTATACGCGCTCCGCTATTGCACTTCCCCGGGCGAATTAATATCGTTGATATTCATTATGTACGTAATAACTAAAACGACGACGATGGCGACGAGCCCATCTGTACGTACGTGCTAAAGTAAACGTATATGTATAGGATGTATTGGCGGCGTGTGCGGTTGAATAAGTAAACGAAGACTACGTGAGGCGGTATATATCGATCGGGAAGGATTAATAAATGAAACCGAAACGCACCACGGACGATCCGCGTGGTTGGTCATTGTCGTGCAATCCGATCCGTCACTTATGCGCGCCTCTTTATCGCGCAGTGATGCCTGGAAAACCTTGGAGCTCTCTTTGTTACGTCACTGGAAGATATACATATCATTTATTATTAAAAGATTACTTTTATAATCTTTAATTGATGCTAAGTTCATGGATTAAAGAAAGTTGTTTATCGTCATACAGTTCAACGTAAAAACATATGACGTAACAACATTAGAAAGTTAATGTCTATTCAGGATTTAATATCGCTAATATTTATTTGCAGTTGATTAATAATCCTGAGAAATTTGTATTTGCCGATCGGTATTTACAGCGCGTCAGACAAAAGACAAACAAAAGGCAGTTTAGAGTTTAAGTTGCAATAATATGTACGGCTTCGTTTACCGATGCACCTTCCTACTTTCTGATGTTGGAGGTATTCTGCTAATCACCGTGAATGGCCATGAATACGTGCTCAGCGTGGTTTACGTAATGCGCAACGGTGTCATTCGATGATTACATTTAAATCAGGCTTTCTGGTATTTGAAAAAATTCTGCAGTTTATTCTTTTCACCTGCATAATTATTCCCCTTTCGTGACTATCAGTTGTCGCCACTTAAGACACACCCTGTACAATAACTGTACAGCAATTTATGAACTCGCAACTGAAAAAAAATATCCCGCATTATTTAAATAGAATATAATGAATATAACTATTATTAATTTAATTATAGTGTATATATGTAATATATAATTAAATTTATAATATATGATTATATATTAATAAAATTATCTAATAATAAATTATTTATTATATTATAATTAATATGTTATATAATATAAATTATATAATATATTCATAAATATTTTATAGTTTCTATACTTTATTATATATATATATATATCATATATACTATATATATATATACTGGATAAGTTAAAGCCCATAGCCTACAAGAACCAAACAAATTTTACAAAAGTTTTAATTTTTACAGAAATAAAAACTCATCTTTAAGGCCCGGTTTCCCACAACTCACGGTTAATTAAATAGCCGATTATTCCATTGGAATTTGACCAATCGTATTTGTCGTTAAGCAAAATTTTACAAATACAATTGGTCAATTCCAATGGAATAATCGGCCAGTTAATTTAATCCGTGAGTTGTGGCAACCGGGCCTAAATCATTTAGGTATTAACTTGTTTTCTTTGAGGGGATAATAGATTGGAGCCACAAAAAAAAGTATTTTTCATGAATTTTTTTCAGAGCCAAGAAACAAACTATAAAAATGGATTTTTGCATAACACACCTTTTGTAGTTCTCATATAGAAATTTTATTACAATAATTTGTTTGAAAAATCTCACCGCTCCACTGTCAACCGTGCATCTTAAAGGAGAGTATATTTCCTTGTCGTTGTTGTATCTAATTTTTAAAATTCGATTTTTTTTTTCCAAAAATAACATTTTTTACCGAAATCGGCACTCTAACTTTAAAGAACCGCCATTTTGTTCAAAATTCAAATTTTAAAAGTCGGATACAACAGGAAAATTTACTCTTCTTTAAGATGCCGTTTGGTTTTTGTATTGAGGTTGAACAGGGAAGAGAAATTGTCACCGCGGAATCATGCACGGCTACACGCCGGTAGAGGGGAGAGGGGGTTTCAACAAAATCATTGTAATAAAATTTATATGGAAACTACAAGAGATGTACTTTATTATGTAAAAAGTCCCTTTTTTTTATAGTTTGTTTCTTGGCTCTGAAAGAAATTCATGAAAAATGCCTTCTTTTTTGTGGCTTCAAACATACATGCCTCTTTAAACATACAACAGATATAAAACAACACTTTAATTAATAAGATCCATTAATTTGAGGATCCGTTTAAAAGAGAAAAATAAAAGGCCTCTGGACTTGTTTAGTTTTTGTAGGAAACTCTTCAAGTATATTATATATATATGTATATATATATATATATATATATATATATATATATATATATATATTACATGTACACTTACATATATTAACGTATTGTTATAAATTTTATAAAACATAATAAACGATATCCTTACAGATATACCTGCTGCTTTTCTTGCTACTATACATCTCGAGCTACGCGCTGATCGCGCGTTTTAGACGCCGGGATCGCGAGGACTACCTGTCGGTGGACGAGGATGAGGCCACCGTATACAGGATCAGCCTCTGGCTGTGCACGGGCGCCCTGGCGATTTCTGTCGGCGCGACCCTCTTACTTCCAGTGTCTATCGCCAGTAACGAGGTTCTCATCCTGTACCCGAACAGCTACTACGTCAAGTGGCTCAACAGCTCCCTTATTCAAGGTAATAAAATCTTGAATCTGGAAAAAAAAATTTCAACATGAGTTACATGAAACAGATGCATATGTAGATAGAAAGATAGGGATGATAAGGAAATAAACTGATAGGGTCACTTTTTTTATTCTGTGATAATCGTCTAAGAACAATCACATCATGATTCGAGATAACATTACAATTATAACAAATTAAAATTGGGAGAGATAGAAGATTAAAGAATTAATTAAGATATTAAAGCATTAATAAAATACAGCAGGCAAAATGTAAATGAAAAACATATTGATCCATCTGCATAAATAACAAATTATTAACAGGTAAAAATATATTAAATAAAGAATTAAAAAGAGTCTACCATGCTATATCTAATTGACCAAATAATTTGCGCAAATTTTTCGCATTTTTGTAAACCTCAGAATCCTGTTTTTTTCGTTCTTAGTACAGATATATTTTACTAAGAATACCGATTATACATATAATGAGAGATCAATAAATACATTTTTACGGTAAATAAATAAATAGTTACCTTAGATTCTCAATTTATATATGTAAATGTCGTAATAAAATTAATTTCCACAGGTCTATGGAACCATGTGTTCCTATTCTCAAACTTATCGCTGTTCGTGTTTTTGCCTTTCGCCTATCTCTTCACGGAGTCGGAGGGTTTCGAGGGCCATAAAAAGGTAAAACAAAATCCCGAGAGATTCTTAACAAGCCTTTCCGTGGCCCATTTTTACAATCATTATGATTTGTAGGGCGTGATGGCAAGGGTGTACGAGACGGTGACGGTTCTCTGTCTCTTGGGTACTCTCGTACTGGGAATGACCTATGTCCTGTCGGCCCTATTGGATTATCAAAACTCAAGTTTGCATACGTTGCTCAGTAAGTATACATATATACACAAGATTATATCTTGTATGTACGGTTTAGATGTGCCAAAGTGACTGGCACAACTAAACTAAACTAACAATATCAAATGAGGCCATCAGTTTAACACAATATACTTTACAGATTTATGGAGTTATTATTTGCCTTTTTTATACTCCTGCGTCTCATTCGTCGGGGTAGTAATGTTATTACGTAAGTATCACGTAGTTTCGCATAACTCGCTCCACTATTCGCTATCTACATGCAACAAACAAAAATCAATGTGTATTCTTTAAACGTAATATTGTTTCGAGAACTCACTTTAATTTTGTAAATTTTTCTGTCCTCAGTATGCACACCAGTGGGATTCGTACGACTGTTCGGACGTGGTGGGGTCGTTTCTTGTTAAACCCCAATTTCTGAAGAATTTGGACGAGGAGTTCTTCGCGTACAGATTAGAGGAAGATTGTATTCGTAGGAGGTAAGCATCTTTCTTTCCCTTGTATTCTTATATACTTGAATATCGCAAATTATCGTTTAGCATTTTTCTTAATACATATAATTCAGATTGCAGCATGTAAAAGCTACAGGGAAATCATACGTATCGCCGGTGCCGATGTCACCGGCGGCGAGCTGCGGCTGGCCGACGCATGAAGACGACGAGCCGTTACTATGTATAAGTCCGAGTCTTCTGTGCCTAAGGAATGGCGCTCTGCAGAAGGGCCTTTCTCAACGATTGGACGATGTTCAAAAGCGGCGACAGTTGCTGGATCAACAGCGGAGGACCTGGTGGGTCCGGCGCACGCTACTTTACCCAGTGGCAATGTTGGCGCTGCTCATTCTGTCCACTGCCACAGCTCTATTAGCGGTGCAAAATACTATAGAATTGCTGATAGGCATCAAGGCGTTACCCTTGAGTACGAGGGTTCGTATATAGCTTCCTTCGTTTCTTCAAATTATATATATATATATAACTCACTTTATAGTTATAAACTTTACTCCAATTATTAATCTAAATTAGTTCACAATTTGGCATGCTGTAATTAAAGCCTTAATAAGTTTATTCCAACAAAAAACAAATTACAGATTTATCTGAAAAAATCTATTCTGTAGATAAATTATTTAACAATCTTATTTGAATTTTAATCGAATCAACTGATGACAATATCTTTCTTACCTTCCTATTCCTCTTCTTTTACATAGCGTAAATTTTTAATTTGCTTCGAAAAATTGTTAAGACATTGTTTTTTTATTTAACAGCAATTCACGCTCGGTATCAGTTCCCTGTCTAAGCTCGGGCCTGTTGGTGCAGCCATCGAGGTGGCGGTGATCCTTTATCTAGCCGTGACTAGCGCAATCGGCTTATATGCCTTACCAGGTGTGAGAATCGTCCAACCGAGATTTCGCTCCACACCGCTCACCCATCTCATCGCGAATTGCGCCCTTTTGCTCGTGCTAAGTTCAGCGTTACCATTATTATCACGAATATTAGGTGAGACGAAACGCCTGGATGTTTCTATTTATACACTTTCTTATAACGCCTGCATATTTGAATTTCAGCTATTTCATTCTATTATATTCTGAAATAATAGGAAATTGAAAGTAGACAGAATCTGCTTGTTTTCACTCATTTTTCAAACAGTACTATACTACATACTATACTATAAACAGTAGCTATATAATCTGCAGGATTTAAAAAAAGAATTTATATTTTTAATGAAGAATTCTTTAATCAGCTTGAAATCAAATATTTTTATTAACAAAAATATTAAAATATTTAATACATGATTATAGGTAATAAAATTACTATTTAGCATTTGAATTAATTCTGAAAGATGAGCTTTATACAAATGTCACTTTAATATTGCTGTTAATTTATGCTGATTTGTGCTATGCTGTGCTCTTCTCAGGAATGACAAACTTTGATCTGCTGGGTGACTTCGGACGCATCGAGTGGCTTGGTAACTTTAAGCTCGTGCTCCTCTATAATCTGATTTTCGCGACAGCGGCGATCAGCTGCTTGACCACAAAGTTCACGGCGACCGTGCGTAAAGAAATCTATGCACGTCTGAGGAGCAGCCTACTCGGCATCTTCAGGACTCCCAGCGTCACCGCCGACGCGAAGAGATATTCATCGTCGTCAGGAATGTTTTCTATGAAGGAAGATTAGACTGATTTGTTATATTATTATATAATTAATATAAACAGAGAGAGAAAAGAGACGTCGGGACCTTGCGAAAGTTTGCCTGGTTTTTATGATTCTTGTATATCAAAATTACAAGGAGCTTTTCAAGTTTCTCGAAGACGTGAGAAATTTATATCGCACGACGCATAGTAGGAAAGCGGTTGCAGAGTTCGAATTTACGGATCTTTGGAGGTGCCAATCCTTCGATACTCTTCAACTCTTCGACTTAGTCTGGATTATTAAACTCTCATGTGCTCGAGTAGTCACGTTGAAGTTCTCTATATTTTCGTATTACAAAACTTTTTAATTCTTCTTTGAAAACTTTTAATTTTTTTATAATTTATGAAAATCTAAATTAAATATATGACAATATATTTAAACAAAGGTGTCTTGCTTCGTGCCTGAGAAATTGACTTTTCTAAGGATCTAAATATCGATTACGTTGAAATCACGACGACCTAAACGTAATCTCGAGATACCCTTTTCTAGTTTAAGATTCAGGCACTTTTAGTCGCGCGCATTTTAATTTTCGAAAATCGAAAATTGTCGCACTGAAGCCAACGAAACTTTCGTGAGAGCCTAAAAGTTTATCGCTTAGATGTGAGCGAACGCTAGTGATTATTTGTAATTAAGGCGCGAGGCCAGTTAAGGACATAGTCCGGTAAGGACAATACAAGGCGGTCGCATCCATAATACGTAGCGTTAAATATTTATTTATTAACCATCAACATATTTTTAAGAATACATACAGCAATTGAGTGAATATATGTATGTACTATCGTTATCGAGTGTTAATTTATAGCAGTTGTAAACAATCAATTCAAGGAGGATATGATTCGTTTTGCATAAAACGGCCCATAGATGCTCAATGTTATTGTTTAAAAAGCTATATTGACAATTATTGTGTACAATATATTATGTCGATCAAATTTGATATTGCGCAATATTATTAATCATCTGGACATGATATTGAGCGCTTGTACAATATGTTGTTTAATTTGTTGCCATTAAATCTTAATTTGCTCAATGATCAAACATTGATACTCATTTCCAGAGTAAACTTACATATAACTATCATTCCATAAATTAATATTATGACGATCTATTAAAATTAGTTAAAAATGAGTGTCAATCATTATAAATTGGCAATTGGAAATATATTGTACAAGAATACTCATACACATACGCACACAGTCCAATATTTGTTTATAAAACTGCACAATATGTTTCAAAGAATCTTTAGACCTGTTCTTTTTCGCTGCACTGCTGCACTGGTGTAATAAGTTAAAATGAAAAAAATATATATTTGTCTTACTCTAACCTGTTGCACCAGTACAGCAGTACAGCAAAAAAGAACAAACCATTTGACTGACACAATATATTGCACAAATCCCCAGTATAAGATGATCAATAATTATGCAATATCAAATATTGTACAATAAAATTGATTATCTAAAAACTTTATGTTGAATTTTAAAAAATTATACGATACTATTGTACAATATTATTCGTTAGAACATTGTACAATATTCTTTAGAATTCGACATTTTTTAGAATAATAATGAGTGTCTAAGGACCACTTAAGGATGTATCGGACTGAAGTTCAAAATGGTACAAAATGGCTAAAAATTTGTGAAATTGTTCTTTTAGTTTCCCTAATATACTGCAAAAAATTGAAAACACATCCACTAAACGGTTGCCGAGTTATAACTATTTTAATTTTCACTGATTTTACATGGTATCCTTTTCTATCTTATGGAAAAGAACGATCTTAACTGATGAAACAGCTAAAAAAATATAGAAGAAATAGTACCAGTGTTTTGAATTTTTTTGTATATCTAGTATATGAATAGATGAAAATATCTGCCAAGTTTCAATTGTCTTCATTACACCGTTTTAAAGAAATAAAATATAACTTGAGATAATTGTGCATTTTCACTGTCAAAAGTTTAAACTCATAAGTGAAAAAAATCGCAAATACATAAAAAAATACCTTTGTAAGAGTAAAAATAAGACTCCAACTATCGTTCAAGTTTCTTACATCTAGATTTACTATGCGTTAGGCATAGATATTTAAGTATTTCAAATTTCATGTACTTTTGTCTAAGATTGTATGTCCGATACACCCTTAAAATGTCAAGTGAACTTTTTCATCGGTATATCAGGCGAGAATCTATCCTCTGTGGAAAGCATCTTCGACAAATCTTCGCCTTCGAATGTCTTTATTTTATAATTTCCAGTCGTGATATATAGGAGAGTGGAAGGCAGTTTCAATTTAAATAAATTTTAATGACTGCACGAAATAAAAACCTAAGAAATATCTAACTAGATTGTAATACGAAAGCGTAAGGAACGACTCTCATGCGGAGTATGAAATATTCTTAGACTGGATGAGTCGCAATAAAATGAGATTTATAAGAGACTTATACATATTTTGATTGTATAAAGCATGTACATACACATTATAACAAATCGTATGATTTTTTTAGACATTTGCGATAAAATGATGAAAAAATCTAACGAAACTTTTATATGTAAGCAAAAAATTATAATGATATAAATTATGAAAAACATCTTTTTCATTTAAAATGTTATCCTGAGTCTCTTGTACAATATCACAGATAATGATTTCTTCTTTTTAACATCATAAAAAATATCATTTATCTATTAATCTATTTATATATTAATTAAAATTTTTGTCAAAATTAAGATGCTCCACCTATCTAAATCTACATCAAGTTTTAGTCACATTTATATACATATTTACATACTGTTCAATTGTAACTTTTAACAACTTTATGTTGTCTTTTCAGTTTAACTTGTATTATAGTAATATGCGATACAAAGAAATAATATAAAATATCCATAATCTTTTGTATTTACATCTTCAAAGTTGTACAAATTATCAACATTACTAAGTAACACATAATTCCTAGATACGCTCATAACTTAATACCAAGAATTCAATCACATGTCGCATAATAGCGTTACTCCGACGTATCGGTGATCTTTTTCAAACCGTACTTGCGTAATGTCCCAATAATGATACTCGCGCCGATGCCATGACGCACGACCGTAAAACAACCCGGCTTCGACACATCCACCACGGTGGAACCAACCCTACGTTGATCGATCTGCTTCTTCGAGTTCTTAGGGCCGTAGAAGATTCCATCGAGCTCCGGCCACAGCGCACGGAACTCGTCCGGGTGCAGACTACTTGGCTCGTTGCTGACGTTGGCGCTGGTGAGCGCGAGTGGGCCGACAATCTGAGCGACGCTGCGCACGAACTTGTCGTTGGGTACGCGGATACCCACGGTGTCAAGGCCGGGGTTCAGGGCGTGGTTCAGGGCGCGCGTGCGCCGCAGGCATATCGTGTACGGCCCGGGAAGCAGACTTTCCAGCATGCCGGCCGGCACGTCGTCCAGGCAGCCCCACGTACCTACCTCATTGACATTGCTCAGGCAGATCGCCAGCGGCTTACCCTCGTCCCGCCGCTTGATCTCGTACAGCCGCTGAATAGCACACGAATTCGCACCCAGGCAGGCGAGACCGTAGACCGTGTCCGTCGGCACCGCGATTACCTTGCCCTGCCGCAGCAGCTCCGCCGCGATTGCGACGCTCCGGTCGCCGCCGCAAAAGAAGTGCTTCTCCTCTGGCATCTTCGCCTCGAGCATCTTTAGCTCTCCCTTGGCCTTATTCATTATGACTTTCATGGGACCCATGGAACTAGGGCTCATGATACATCGAATGCTCGCGGAATTCCAAAGCTGTAATGGAGAAGAAAAATATTAGATCTTATGTACATTTGTTTATTTGTTTGAAAATGTAAGTGTTAAAATATACAAATTTATTCTTGAGAGAAATTTAAAAAAGATCAGTATGATCGAATTAACATTCCTTAGTTAAATCAAGTTTGACATATAATGTAAAAATACATTTCTTATAAACTTAACTGTTGCTTAACAATGGCACAAATTCATTTTTGTTATTTATAAATCAAATTTTAACTTAAGCAGACATTTCAATAAGAACCTTTTTTCTCACAAAATTTTTTAACTTTTTATGTATTACTGTAAAAAGCATAAGAAAATGTTCAAACAATTTCCTTATCAATAATCCCATTTTGCATGTCACAATTACATAAATCAACTTTATTCTTTTACTATTTAATATATTTGTTTTACAAGTTTAACCCACTGTCTGTATACTTATTTTCACTAACACAGTCTGTACATTGACACCTTTTTGTCCTGCCCTTTTTTTATGTTAAATACATGCAAAAAATCTAAAAAAATTCCTAATTACTTTTGAGTAACTACAATTTAAATTTTAATAGTTATTTTGATCATTTATTAAAAGGAAGTCAAGCTCCATCTATCAGTCTTGTGGTTATACAAGTGAAAAATTTTGCTTATTCCCTTTTGGGATCAGTATACAAATGGAGAGTTAATTTTATTTGTACAGAATTTCTGATAAAAAAATTAAAAATGAGAAAAAATAGTGTATTATAATACTTGTGCAACCATTTTTCTTTTAACAAATTAATTCTTTTATTTAAAAAAGTAAATAAATGTAATTAAATATAAAAGAAACAATGTGCATGTTATTATGGATCAAAATTTTATTAAGATTACAAGTTTTTTTTTCATTAAAAAGATACTTTCAACAATTATATAGCACACAATAAGTTCTCTTCTCAAATTTATTATAATTTGACACTTCCTGTATATTCATAAAATATTTAAGTTATCCATCTTTGACTTTGCTTTCTGTCTGATGCAATTCCATATATTTCATAGTAAGCCAATTCTTTTATTATATTCCTAATCTGAAATTTTTTTAAAACATTTTGCAAAAATGGCGAATGAAAATGACTCGTTCCATTTTCCCTTTCCCAAATCAAATTTCTGCAATCATCAGGAATTAATTGCTCGGTTACCTTCTGCAAGTTTAATCGACCCGCCACTTGTAACTGCATGAGCAGCATGTGTAAAAGAGCGTCATAGGCTCATCGGCAGACCGTGTCTGCCTCTGTTCGAAGTAGGCACGTGGATGTGAGCACTTGGGGCAACGCTCCTCTGTCGCCTGCTGACCCAACAACGCGGACTTGGAGTCGAGAATGTCGGCGAGCTTCTTGCCCATGAAATAGGTGCGCGATCTCAAGCCCTGAGACGCAAAGGGGAAATGTTAGATATTAAGTGTAGAAATTAGAATTAGAATTAGTTTTAGAATCAATTTCCTCAATAAGCATCAAGCAAACCGCACGATGAAAGAGTATTAAAAATTATAAATAGAAATTAAAGTTTGAAAATAAACTTTTTTAATAAACAGTATAAATATTTTTGCAATAAATAAATGTTCGTTACGGCACACATACATTTACGCCTTAGTCATGTTCGTTACGCGTGACGTCATTGAGAAAATTAATTCTAAAATTCTAATTGCTAGCATTTGACGTTCTTCCATTGCGCACGGGGCCTTACCTCCTTGCTTATTTGATATATGTACGGACACGTGGGACACGCGAATCGATTCCGATCGGAGACAGGGCCCGGCGTGTCCACCCGGAACCTGAGAAGATTAGCGCAGAACGGACAGAATCGCAGTACCATTCTTCATTCCCAACCGTCACGCGTATTTCTATCGCCGAGATACCGTATCCCTTTTCTCTCTAGAGTAAAATAACAAACGTTCAAGTTCGTTTTCGTTGGTTAAAGTTCACATCCCCACGCCTCACGACTCTCCACACCGCAACCCAGTTCACCGACCGAGCAACTGCATGCAACTGAAGGTGAATTCACACCGAGCTGCAATTAGACGCTTCGAAACGATCCTTGATTGGTCAATTCGTAAAATTCTTCGTCTCAATTGGTCAATCAAAACGCTTGCGCCTTCACGTGTGTGTTCTCACAAGAGCCGGATCTAGGTATTCGTCTATTCACAGTTTAAGTTAGGTGGCATTTGGCGGTATTTCGCGCGGGAGGATTAAACGATCCGCTGCGCTTGATATTTCGCGAGATATTTTCGAGATTCGACGTGATTTTCCCTCAAATCCCTTCGCAGCCGATGCTTCGACGCCTGCCGAAAGAGCGTCGTGAGAGCTGCGAATATGTCGCGGTTATCGGAAAGGATCGCCGACATCCTGAAGCTAGCCGACAGCACAAGAGTAACAGATAAGAGGGTAACCATTGTCACCGCTATTAACCGCTTGTTATTTGATTGTCATTGATCAAAACTCAAAGACGTCAAATTTTCGTCCTGTGCCTAATTTGACCTAATCGGAAAGTTAAACGTAACATTCAATCTGTCATTTGAAATTCGATGTAAAACATACGAATGGTTCTCTCGTTTGCAGACACTTTCGCCTCGTCAGTTTACAGTGCTATTGTTTAAAACAAAGACTTAAGTTTCGCAGTATACAGTGTTTTTTAAATCAGCTGCTCTTTCAAAGCTATATCAAATTTTCTACGAATGTTGGCCAAACAATTGGTTGAGGAATCTGATTAAAAGCATGTTCCATTAGTTCCTTGTATCACACCTTGTATTTCCTTTTATTTCATAATGAGAGTCTGTCAACTTTTAGCGATGCATATCCGAGCTGTTGGATTTATATCAAAACGACGACGTTCTCCAGGAAATATGCCAAAATACAGAGAGAAAAGCTCAGGGAAAGGCCAACTGGCCTTATCTCATATACACTGCCCATAAACTGATTACTGAAGTAAGTAAAAATCTCATAATTTATATAGAATATGTTTCTCTCAATAACATTTTTGAATTATTTGTATATATTTCTATTTATCTTTTTATATTATATAAAAGCATCTTTTAACATTTTGTTGAATAAAATTAATCTAGGAAGCAGAGAAGCCTGGTAAAGAAACAAATGCTAAGAATAATGACAGACAGTCTCTCAGTAATTTCGTGATTGACACAATTCGCCGAGCCAATGAGAGGTCAGCTGTGTTCCTGAGAAGCAGTGACATAGTTGCTATGATACTGCAGATATTAGATTCTAAAGTTTATGTGCATTATCAGGATACATATCTAAGGATATTGGTGAAATATATACTGCCCAAGAGTATAAATCACAGAAATATCACGGCAGATCAATGGAGAGATCTATTGATTGCTTGCACCAAGCTGTATGGGAAAGCACACCTCCAAAACCACAAAGTGTTAGATGGATTGCAAATGATTGTCGATTACTCTTTCCCACACACAAATTTACTTCCTCACGTGAAGAATATGCTGTTGTTTTTAGGTACACTGAAAATTTTAATTAACTTAGTTATTCTAAACTGTCCTGAAATATTAATGTTAACAGACAAAATAATATTCTACATTGTTCTGAAATTAATGTAAAGTAAAATTTCATTTTAGAAAACGTTTTCGAAAATGTCAAAGCAAGCAACGACGAGCAATTAATGGAGTGTTTCTACAAACTGAGCAGCAGTGTGTGCAAGCAGATTACAACGGAATCCAAAATTGCACTCTGCAAGTTCAGCGAGAGCATATCAATGGATATTTTACGTTTGAACGGTTCTGAGGAAAAGTACAGACTGTTATTGATCTTTCTACAGATTCACCATCCAGGGGGTATCTCCAGTCACGACGATGGCGCTTACGCATTTGATTGGGACAAGTGGAGAAGCTTGTTACGTAGCATGTTTCAGCTTATTCAGGAGAACTGCAAATTGGATGTGCAATGGTGCAGTTTCATCCAATTTGCCAGCGAAGGTATTTTTTATATTTACTAGTTATTTTATTGGTTTTATAATTTTTTTCTAGCAGCATTATTTTATAAATTCAAAAATTCTTTTTCTGTATTGTTTAAATTAATTTTTTAAGTTGTTAATTTTAACTTAAGTTAGAAAAATAAAAAAATATCTTATACAACCCTGAAAAAATTTGAATTAACAATTATTAAATATAATTATATAAACTTTCATAGTTATTAATTATTATAAGTTTTTTATTAATTATATGCACAACTACATTACCAAAAGATTTAGTTATATAATTGTTTAATTGTAAGCGAATAAGTTATTAATTCAACAAATGTTACATATGCAGTTATAAAACAGATAATGGACAACTCGGCAAGTTTTACTTGTTCCCTCGAGGGCTTTTATTCTCAAGCCAAACGCAGACGAACAATGAACAAAATTGAAAACATTGTTGACCTGGTAACAGAAAGTAATCCTGAGGAAGTGTGGCCGTTATTAAGAATTCTGACAGAAACATTAAGAAAGTATCCCCAATGTCTGAGGTCACAAGATCTCGCACCTTTGCTGCAACGTTTGACGGAGCTCGCTGTGTCTCGAGACGAGTCTATTATGAATAATTTGTATAATCTGGCTGCTGTCCTCATGGAAAACGAGATGTCTAATGAAGAGGAAATGCAGGATGCTACAATTCACTGGAGCAAGATATGGGACATGCTACTTAGGTACGTGCTCTAATTTTAATTTTTACTTTTTGGATACACTTTTGGATACACTTAAACTTAAAACAATTTGTGTATTGTCTATAAAAACTTTATTTCTAGATATGTAACATTTATTTCCAACATTTGCATTGTTATGATGTATATGTCCAATTTCAACAAGATTATTCTTGCAGATCTCTCGGAGCAAATCAAAACGAGGAATCGGGCCATTTGTTAATTCGCCGTTTTATAAGATACAATAGGATACCGAATGCTAATGCTCTCCTCAGATTGTACCTGACCAAAGCGATACGCTGGTCGCTGAATAGCGTGCACACGCTACGACGGCTGTGCGAGCGTATCTCTTTACCAGTGGACGCGTCCACGTCGGTACTGGATTCATCACCTTCGATGATGATGGCGCCAATCTGTGACAGGACGCGCCTGTTAGAATGGCTATTGAACATGCCATGGCAGAAGCTGGCAACGCGACTGTCCGTCGATGCTATCGAGGACATCTGCACGTTATCGGTAAACCTCGTTTTGAGCTCTCGTCACAGACAGAACACCAGGATGGAGCAGAAATCCTTGCAGAGTCGCAAGGAGGCGCATACAACCACTTTTGTACCACATCGAGATATCCATTTGACTGACCTCTCGCAGCTTTGTCACGCGTCTTTAATATTCAAGGTGGAGTTGTTAGTGAGTTCGAAAGACGAGCGCGTTGTACGAGATTCCGGAATAGTACTGTCCGACACTGGAAGTCCTGTCGCCTATGTGCAGGAGGTGCTCAACTTTCTGAGAAAGCAGATGCATGACTTTATTCGAGAAGAGGATGACAACGACGAAAATAAAAATACATTTGAAGTTTATATGATACTAATGAAACTAGCGTTTGTGGCGAGACTGCTGTCCGCTCTGAAGCAGCTTGGTATTCTTACAATGGAGGATACCGGCAGTTATGGTTTACTAATCAATGTGATGGAAAAGCAATTGAAAAGTAGCTTCGAAATTCTGACGAAAATTGACTGGACCAGGTACATAAAATTACATACAAATTTTAATACAAAAATTCTTTATTTTCTCTACATTAACAGATTTTATACTGTACTTAAATTTTTATTGTTTTTTATTTACTATTTCTAGCTCTAAGTCGTACACTATTATTTTTATTACATTAAATACTTTCTCGCAGGTGCAAAAACGTGTATTTGTTCAGCATAACTAAGGCACTGAGAATGCTCTATGGAGCGACCTACGATACGGAAATTGCTAAAATAATCGTATCAGCCTCTACAGTGGACATGATAAGAAACATATTTGATCTGATGAATCTAGATGACAATTATTGTAGTTACGATTATTACGAAGATAACGCTCAGGTAAAGGAAACTATGAGTTCTTGTGTAACGAATTGATTTTTGTTACTTGTGCGCCGAAGTGTGGTCCTTGAGTGAATTGAGAAACAGATTATTTTTCGTGTACAGATAACGAAATGTACTATTAATAATCAACTCTGATATTCCATCTTTTCTCCAGGGAAGACGCAGACGTTCATACAACACATGTCTAGAGACGTCGAACCCGAATCCGAGTCTACCGCGCGAGGGCGCGATTCGCCTGTACATCGTGGAGGCCTTATCATCTTTTTGCGCTTTGCATATCGACAAGGACATCGACTGCTGCAAGTCCATGTTACAGAAGAAGATAATGCACAATCTGCTGACCCTGCAGCAAGACTTTACGAGCCACGTGGACTCCAGGATATCGTTGACAATCCTCGAGTCGCTCGCCACGCGCGATCACGACGAGATCCACCGAGAATGCGCGGATGAACCACTGGAATTTCTGATGGAATTATGCCAAAAGGGTTGTAAAGACGAGAAATCGTTGCGACAGCTGTTGCATCTACTGCCATATTTCTTTGAATACTCAATCAAACGCGGTTATTCGCCCAGACTAATCATCCAAACGCTCGAGCAGCTTCACAAGCGCATCTACAAACGAAACTACAGCGTTCTCGTGCATACGAGCTATATGAAGTGCGCGTGCAGCTGCGTACAAATCGATCCAGACTTCTCGTGGAGTCACGTTGGCGTTTCTGATAACAACGATGACGTTCTGATGATACTTAACAGCATCCTCAGTTACATCGACGATGCGCTCTTTGTGCTCCGTTCACAAGCGGTGCGATGCTTGCAGGAGCTGCTGTCCCTTAGAAATATCGCTTACAAATGGAAGGAACGGATTTTCGTCAAAGTAGAGGAAACTGTGTTCAAACTGCTTGATGAGACAGCTCAACAATCGAATTCCAATTCGCGAAAGTATGAACTTAAAATATAATATAAGAAGATATTAATATTTGGAAGATACTAACATTAAAATAAATTAGACAATATTTTTTTATAAATTATTTTATAATACAATTTTTATTATTTTTATTTTATAATAATTCTTAATACTCGTATACATGGTTCAAAATAACATTTGTTGTAATTTTTTTCTTTTTTTTTTTAAATTCTTGTGAAGTAGTAACAGTTTGATAGAGAGTCAACTGCAGGATGAAAGGGAAACCAGGACGGTCACCGCGTTGATCGCGTTAGCCTCCATAGTATGTGCCAGTGGAGTTCTTCAAGGTCGCGCCCTGTGTGCGTTATTGCGATTGACAACGGAAAAGGAGGTGAATGTGCAGATGGTGCGGAAGGTCCTCTTGGCAGCAGCACGGCACACGACGACATACGTGTCACTCATTGAGGATAACTTAAACTATCTGCTTACTTCCTGGATTGAAGACGCCCATTGTCTATTGCAAAGCTTTCCGTGGACGCTCGTGGGTATGAATGCATTTACTTGATACAATATTGATACATGATAAAAATTGTATAAAGAATTATTTACTGATTTAATATTAGTATTATAAAACTTTTTAAATAGATTTTTATCAACATTTTATAAGATTAAAGATAAGATATTTTGATAACATACAATAACATATAAATTACTATTTGATTCGATTATTTTAATTAATGTAAGTTAAAATGAGGATTAAACTTATTCTTATCAACAGGATGCGAGACTATCAACGAGTTCTTTAAAAAGAATATCAACTGTATCGTCCCAGTTCTGTTGCGTACCTCAGATATTGACGAAGCCATGTCCTTCTGCACAAATCATGCCGGTGTGGCTTTCAACCAGGTCTTCGAGGATGCTTTTCCATCCTGCTTTGTGTGGCTTATATCACGTGCCGTTGTATTCGACAGTCCGGCTGTCGAAACGATGCGCAAGATGATAAATAACACGGACGAGTTCGCGGACACGCGCAGTTTCAATCATCTGTTCCGTTCTCGCTTGCAGGACGTTCTTATAGAACTGATACGGCGATTGCATGATGAGGGCGACTTTAGCCGCGTTCTCTCGATTTCATCCGGATGCTTTCCGGCGATGGATCCGCCACACTTCTCGCGAGACATGCTAAATCTCTGCTTCAATTATCTAGAATCACACAATCTCCTGAACACGCGCGTGCTGGTCGTCCAGCAACCAGCGACACTACAGAAAACGCTATTGCAGCTCGCGAGCGCCGTGCACTTATCGCGCTCCCGCGAGGACAAGCTCAAGCGGCTGCATCAGTACACGTACTTCTGCTTACGGTTGACGCACGATTTCGCAAATCCTGTCTTCAACGAGATGGCCGCGTTCCTGATTCGGGACATCTGCTACAGCCTGTTGCATCTGATTAGAAATGGTGGCGACGGCGACGAGACGCTCGTCACGGCATGCTGCAGGTTTCTAAACCTGTTTCTGAGACAAGCTCTGCCAACGAGAGCCGCGGAAGTCCAGGATGTTCTTCGGTTTATCGTGGCAAACTTGATCGGCCTGGCGCAATCGAAAACGAGCAGCGTCAGTGAGATCGCCACGAGTCTGCTCAGATTTCTCGTGGTAGAGCAAAAAGACGTGCTACGAGAGGCCATTGCGAAACTCGGCTCGTTCCCGAATCACGAGGTTTTCCGGGATGCAAGGAAAGCCCATAACACTATCAGATCGGAGGATGGATCCGCACTACGTCTTGAGGATGAATTGGAGCGATTCTTGGACGCTATGAGCGAAGAGAACGCTGAGTGCACGCTCGAAGATCTTACAAATTTCACGCAACAGCTGTCGATGAGAAAAAGCGAGCTGCGAGAACTGCATCGAAAGTTGGAAAGACCGTATCCCGAGGATGGTGCTAGTATTCTGCATCGGTTAATATTCAAGTAAATAATGCATTTTATACTAAAATTTGTATTCTAAATAATTATTATTTAATTTCTTTCGGTATCTCTCTGACTTTGTATTTTTCATCTGTTACGGGATATTGTACATTTAAAAAAATTTACTTTTTAGACTCATCAAGCTAACGGAGTCACCTAATCCATGCGTGTCGATGGAAGCTACCAAGTGCCTTGGCGAGATAGGCCCGATGGATTCTACAGTAGCTCTACGACCTGCTGGAAGTCTCGTCCGAAAAGAGGATGATCCAATAGAAGCTCTGACCTATCGGTCGGTCGCGATGTTAACGAGCTTTCTCGTGGAGAACTCGGTTGAACTTCGCAAGGTTTCTATTATAATTAAATTTTGTTATCTCAATTTCTCATCGCATTGTCATAAGCAAAACAAATTCTGTTAATATATATATTTTTTATTTAAGTATGACGTTTTTTTTAAGAAATATTTTTAAAAATTATAAAAAAAAAGAATATTTGTTTAAGGTGAGCGCCGATGCCCTTTACGCAGTGCTATCAACCTCCTATGGCCGTGAACTGGTTGAGAACTCGAAGGATCTATCAAATGTCCTCGAGTGCGCGCCTTTGAAGATTGACTACATTCGACCGTTTATTCACGGCCGTTACGTCAAACAGACGTCTTTCCACGTAGATACCACGAGATTTCGCACCATCATGAATCCAGAAAACACGCTGTGGACCGTCCAGAACGGCGACAGTTACGCGGAATGGATCATCAAAGTTACTTGTAACATTGCCGAGTGCTTCGCGGATTCCTACTTGGAGAATCTTCTCTCGGTCTGTCGCCTCAGCGTCGAATTTTGCGAGCTGATTCTGCCAAGAATCGTTTACCTCGTCATCCATGCAAACGACAGCTTTATCAATGCCATGTGCGATTGCGTCAATCAATTCTTCAGGTATTATTAATCAGGTATCATAAACGCTTAAGTAACAAAGGATTTAATGTTGTGAGACAGTCTGCTTGGAACGAAATCTACATATTTTTGTAAATAGCGAAGTATAAGTATTTTGTCGTTTTTCAAGTGATGTTATTTTGAAAAGAAAAGATTTAAATATTCTAAAATGTAGAAAAGATTTAAAATTTTTTTAGATTTGAAAAAATTTAATCATCAAATCATATCAATTATTTACAGGAAACACTTTGCGCTTAATGAACCGGAGACCACCACTGCGTCACCAACATCGAAAGGCGACAGCTGCGACCAGAAGATCGTACGTCGCATGCTGGACATAGTGAACCACGTGCGTGCCCAGCTACCGGATGGTACGATCCTAAGGCTCAACTACATCTATCTAGCGAGAGCGGCGCACAAATGCTCCGCGTACTATACAGCCCTACTGTTCGCGCAACTCGCCTGCGAATTGATCTCGTCGGACTATCCGGACTTCAGCAATGATCCGAGGATCGATTACATCTACGAACGGCAGCCGGAGATCGGTCGGGTGTTGCAAAACATTATGCTGGACACCTATTTGAACATCAGTGATCCGGATGCGAAATCTGGCGCAGGATCGTCACACTTACTCGATCACGACTCTCGCGTGCAATACTACGCCCGTATCAATCGCTGGGACGAGGTCATGCTCGCACAGGATATCGAGCTGTCCAACCACTCGTCGGTGGCGAACGCCAGATTAGAGATGGCGAATGCACTGCACCACTCGGGGCTGCAATTCCTTCAATGGCAATTCTTAGGCAATAATTTGGATGAGAAATTTAGGTAAAATTTTAGTACATTTTATAAGTTCTATATAAAAATTTAATTATAAATAAAATTTAATTAATTATAATTTTTTTCAACATTTATAAATTTCTTCCTTTAGTTACGAATGTGCCTGGAGACTCGGTAAATGGAATCTACCCGTTAATGTTGCTAATTATAACGACTTTCAATCTCATCAGTTGCGACTGGAGTCGCTAGAGAACGCATTTCACGTGCATCATTATCACGCATTGAAGTGCTTTCACGAGAACGATCGGCGAAGCATAGATCGAGCGATCGAATGTGGCCGCATGAGTGTGATCAACGAGCTACGAGTGATCAGTCCGGAGAGCAGCAAGACTGTTAATCAAATATTGTCACAGCTACGGTTGTTGCGCGAGATCGAGCAGCTGAACTGGGCTGCTGACTTACCCGAGGAAAGGTATCCGCAGATTTTGCGACGTTGGAACGAGCACGAGATCAGTTCGACTGGTCAGTTTGATTATGTGGAACCGATTCTGTGGCAACGTATCACCATGTTTCGCATTCGTGAGTCCCTGCGGACAAACGTGAACGTGCAGAAGGCGTTTTTTGCCACTTGTCTGGGTCTGGCGAAAGTCGCGGAGACTCAGGGAAATTTCTCGGTGGCAACCCGAGCGCTGAGGACTCTTCAGATGCATCAAAATCTGCCTGTAAATCTGAAGAATCAATTGGTTTATCAAGAATCGCTCCTAGCGTGGATGAATAACGAGCAAGTGATAGCGCGTCGTCTATTACGTACTCTAATTGAAAAGAAGAACCCGAGACCAGATTTAAAAGCTAAGGCTCTACGAGTCTACGGTGATTGGATGGCAGAAACCAAGTCGGAGAATCCTCAAGCGGTGATACAAAAGTATTACCTAATATCCATTGAGATCAGCGAAGCTATCGATGAGCAAACGCCCGATGTTGTCAAAAATTTACATGACACACAGGTAGAAAGATAAATTTAAATTGTTATTAATTGGGGACTTGTATACAACAACAGCGATTTACATTATTACTATATAAAATTTGTATACGAAATATTTAGATTTTCTCTTTCATAATGAATATTATAAATATCTACAGAAAAGAATGATCTTTCTTTTTCGCTTTATGTTACTTTTGTTAGGCAAGTTATTGGGTCCAACTTATTAGTTGATTAAATTAAAAAATAATTTGATTTATTTAAGGGTAAATTACTTTACATGCTTTTCATCTTAGGTTGCACTGGCACGTTTTGCCGACGCACAGTATCAACAGATTACCGCATACATGAATTCTCCAACATTCGAGGCACTGAAGGAATATGCTCATAGTAATACAAATAAAGTGGTCCAAGCGCAGATGATGAAGAACCAAGATCTTAGGAAGGCCGTAATAATCGATCAGAAGCAATCGACGAACGACGCGGCCGAGCTGAAGAATATCGAACAAGAGAGGCACAACTATCTCGCGCAGGCTCTAAAGTATTATTTAAAAACATTGTGCAGCAGCGAGGAGCACAATCTGCTAATCTTTCGACTAGTGGCACTCTGGCTGGATAACATGTACGATGACAAAGTGAACGAGGAGCTGCTAGACGAGTTGGACACCGTGCCGTCGTTCAAGTTTGTGCCGCTGGTACCGCAGCTGGCCGCTCACATAAGTAACGATTTCAAACAGCAACGTAGCTTCTCCGCACGGATCTTCCGAATCCTCGAACGATGCGCCCTGGAACATCCATACCATACCCTACCTGTGGTGCTAGCACTGAAAAATTTGCACAGCGATAACGAATACGAATCAGGTCCTTCGACAGTCGCGAAAAAGGAAGAGCGTCGCGTGCTAGGTGCCAAGAAGCTTCTCAGTCGAATAACCGACTCCTCCGTGCGGACAATTGTTCACGAGATGGAAAATCTATCGCGCGCATTATTGAGTTTTGCCTATTGGCAACCAAAAGGCACGTGTCAATCCAATAAACGCTTCCCAATAGCGCGGGACCAGCCGATATCAAAGGTATTTTTCCAACTTTGGTTCGATATCTTTTTAAGTAATATAGATCGCGATCCGAAATCTGATTTCAAGTCTATCGATTTTGCAGATCAAGAACCTAAACAACGTTCTCCTACCGACTCTGAGTTTACTTGTGAGACCATCATGCAATTATGTCAACGTGATCGGCATACATTCATATAAGGATTCTTGCGAGTTTGTCGGCGGCGTAACTGCACCTAAAAAGATCATCTGCGTTGGCACCGACGGTGTGCAGCGCCGACAATTGGTCAAAGGCAAGGACGACCTGCGGCAAGACGCAGTGATGCAACAGGTGTTCACTGTGATAAACACACTGTTACGCACTTGTAAGGAGACGCAACGGCGGAATCTACGTATCAGAACGTACAAAGTAGTGCCGCTGACACAAAGGTCGGGTGTACTAGAGTGGTGCGACAATACGGTGCCCATCGCGGCGACTCTGGTATACACGAATTCGGACGCGCCCGGCCTACACAAAAAGTACTATCCACAGGATTTGACTGCAAAAGCGGCCAGAGAAAAGTTGATGAAGGTTGCACAAGAATCAAACGAGGTAAATAATGAATAGACATCTTTCGATTTATCGGTTGCTAACAGTTATTCTTAAGGCATGAATTTTATTAGAATATATTTTAGTAAAAATTTTTTGAGTTTTTCAAATTTAATTGAATATTTGAAAATTTAATATTTTTAAAGATTAAATTGTAATAACTTTCAATAATTACAGATTGAAACTTTTTTTTTAGACATTAACTTTTGAGATTTTGTTTTCAAATATTCAGCTCTTTAAATTCTATTTTTTTATCTAGGTGAAATTGAGGATCTTTCTTGAGTGCTGCAAACGTATGAAGCCAGCGTTTCATCATTTCTTCGAGGAGAAGTATCGATCGCCCGAGACTTGGGTCGAGAGGACTCTTACATATACGCGCAGCGTCGCCACAACATCTATCGCGGGTTATATTCTGGGCCTCGGTGACAGACACTTGAGTAACATTCTTATTGACGAACACACTGCCGAAGTGGTGCACATCGATTTTGGCGTTGCTTTCGAGCAGGGCAAGGTCCTACCCTTACCCGAAACAATTCCTTTCAGGTGAAATCATATGAATCATTTTGTCTGTGAAAAGCGCACCGGAGGGATATTTTATATTTTATTAGAATTTTATACATTAGTTTTTTGTAATCTCTATTTAATTATTATTGATTTGTTATTCGTCTTATTGCAGGCTAACTAGAGACATCGAGGTTGCCATGGGTGTCTCCGGCATCGAGGGCACCATGAGGCGTAGTTGCGAGGTGACCATGACAATGCTGCGCGATCAGAGGCAGATTATCATCACCCTCCTTCAAGTTCTGCTATATGATCCACTCTTTACGTGGGCGATCACACCGGAAAAAGCTTGCAAGATGCAGAGCGATGTCGTAAAGCGATTCCTGGAAAACAGTGGACGAGGTAAGAAAAATTAAGACAGAGAACAATTAGTCTTTGAGCCACAAGACTCTGATTGATTCTGATTAATTATGACACAGCCTAATCCATTAAATTTTAACGTTTAAATCTTTAGCGCCCGTGGAAACCAACACGATCGCCAAGAGAGCTCTTTTGAGGATTGAGCAAAAACTGCAGGGCACCGAGGATGGTCTGGTGTCCAGCGTTCCCGGACAAGTCGAGAGGCTCCTACAAGAAGCCCGAGATCCCGCAAATCTGTGTCGAGTTTACTGTGGTTGGCAACCATATTTGTGAATACTAGTAAATAATTTTATACATGATGAATACTCGTAGGATAACTTTTTTATGTTTTATAATGTACAATTAAAAATATCTTTTTATACTTGTTGAAAAGTAAATTTTATCGATATTCAAATTTTATTCATGACTTATTTATGTTGTACAATGTGCTGGAAAAAATTGAAGTGAAACATTAATAAAATATTTAAAGGTATGTCTAAATAAATTTTATATAGTAAATAGGTATAAAAAATAGTGTTGATAAATAAATAAATAAATATATATATATATTTACTGGAAATAAGATGTTTATATATATTTATCCTTAATGTTCATGACATAACAAAATAAATATCTTATTTCAAATAAATACATATAAATGTTAAATACTATTTGCATTTTTTATATTTACAACATAGAATACTTATTTTAAATAATATTTTTTATAGATACATCCTTTAAATAAAAATATTTCTATTTTAATTTTTTAGCTTTGATATTATAGCGCCTCAATAAATCGATGTATCGAAATAGCGAGACTCGAAGTTGTATTATCGATATATCGCCCTCGCGTTTGAATACGTTCTTATTAGTTGCATCGCGCATCTGATATTTCAAATTATTAACTGAAATAGATTCATCTTTGAAAGACGAAGAAACAATGCACAACCCCCAATGATTCCCCAAAAAAACGATGCGTATCTTTCCAAGAATCATCGAGGTTTGACGGATATGTAAAATGTCTTGAGTATATTTCTATAGAATCTAAAAGATATATGTTTATGTGAATTTTCGTTTATTCATCGACAAGAATTGCGACGGTGACAATGTGGAAATAAATTCGGGATCGTGAAGACACGCAAGGCAGATTAATTGTGATGAGACAACAAAGTTCTTAATGTTCTATTCATTTTCGTCATCAGGAAGAAGCGCATTTCACTATGGCTGTGATGTATGCGTATATAGATCTATATAAAGAATAGATCTATATAAAAGTAACAATAATAATGATAATATATCCATGTAAAAAAATTTTTCTTTGTTATTTCATAAATTTACATTAATTTGCAAGTAAAACAAGTAAAATAAAAAAGTAACAATAATAATAATAATATATCCATGTAAAAAAATTTTTCTTTGTTAATTATTTCATAAATTTACATTAATTTGCAAGTAAAATAATTTATTTGAGTCATATATTAATTTTAAAAAATTACATTTTAATTTAATATAATAAATAATGCTATTTAAAATAATTTTTGAGTTGAAATTTAATTTAATTTGAACGTAACTTAATTTGTTTTTCAGTGTAACTTTTAACTATTTCAAATTAATTTTAGTTTATACTCCAATAACAATATCTATTATTAATTTTATTGAGAGACGCACATAACAAGAGCGATTATAAAGAGGAGGAAAAAAAAACGTCGCGGACAGTTTTGCACTTTGAAAGGTGAGGCGAGGCAACGCGCGCTCGAAAAGCACGATGCAGCCCCTAGAGCCATAAAAATGACAATAATAAGAGTGTAGGTGTAGGTGTAGGTGTGCGGCGTATGTAGCGCGCAACGCAACGTCGCCGTCACGTCTCCCCGACTCCTCGTCCTCGTCGAGAGAGAGACTCGTCATCGATTGCGCGCGCGCGCGAGGCGCAGCACTCGGGGAATTGCTCGCTCGCTCGCAAAGTTTCTCTGGAGGTAGGTAGATAGGTAGGCCGCGTAGCCGCGCCACACCATCGCCGCGCGATCGCCTCCTCGTCCTCGCGGCCCGCAGCGGAAGAGAAACGTTACGCGCTCGCGATTTTCGAATCGAACGAGAGCGAGCGAGAAAGGAGGCCGAGAGGGAAAGGGAGGGAGAGACAAACAGACGGACGTAGGTGCGGACCTGCCGAGGCGTCATCGTCGCCCGTCGCGCCTGCCACCCAAAGTGGGCCTTGTGGCCCAGGATCAGGCCAGTCGGTCTATAAACCTCAAGCCACTCATCGGCCGCCGCCATCTTGCTGCTCGACGAGAGAACGGTGACAGACACGGGCCTGCTGCTATCGGAGCAGAGCGGAGCGGAGTAGCGGAGGTAGGAGGGGAAAGCGAGAAGGAGACAGATATAAGTGGACGACGGTCCCTTCATGCGGTACGCGCCTATGCCATCCCGTCGCCTATGCCTCGCTCCATGTACAATCGCAGCCGAGGATAATCAGAAGCAACGCAGAACAGCCTAAGAAGAGGAGGTGGTGGAGGAGGAGGAGGAGGAGGTGGAGGAGGAGGTGGTGGTGGTAAAGAAGAAGTAGTATCGGTCGCGCCGATACCAGAGTCGAGTGCTAGGTACACACAGATCTACACGTACACACATAGACAAAAGCGCGCGCGCGCGCACCTTCGTCATCGTCTCACCGTCGTCGCCTCCACTCGCAATGGCAATGGAGACGCCGAGGGAGCGAGAGATCGCTGCCGAGGACAGCATCAAGGTGGTCTGTAGGTTTCGGCCGCTGAACGACTCCGAGGAGAAGGCCGGCTCCAAGTTTATCGTCAAGTTCCCGTCCGGTAACGACGAGAACTGCATCTCCATTGGGGTACGTGAAACGTGGATTCTCGGCCTCGATTTCCGGCCCGGGATTCGTTCCCGTTTTCCCTCATCGTTGCATATATTGTGTGTAACTATAGATGTTGTGTCTATAGTGGGTCTATGAATCATAGAGCACATGTCCTTTAGAATTTTCAAAGTCTACTCCGCACATTTTGTGTGCTGTATTAGCAACTCCTTTTTAGATTTAGCTTTTTATCTTTTTCTAATTTTTAAAAAGAGATCAAGGAATAAGTTGAACTAAATTGATAGAAATAGATATTAAGTGTTTATCATTGGAAAATGCAACACATACATGATAAATGCAACGGTGACTCTTCAGTGATTTAATATGTTTCATATAATTTGAATTTTGCAAGCTTTTAATTAAACATTTATTATAAATTGATTGCTACAGTTGGGAAATAAGGGAGATTTTACATATTTATAGCTATATAAGAATTATTTTTATTGAGAGCGTTTTTTTCTGTAATTTTTTATACATAATGTATATCGATTGTAGGGCAAAGTATACCTCTTTGATAAAGTATTTAAACCAAACGCCACGCAAGACAAAGTTTACAATGAGGCCGCAAAGTCTATCGTCACAGATGTTTTGGCAGGATATAACGGAACCATTTTTGCATATGGTCAAACATCGTCAGGTAAAGAACTTTTCAAGATTTATTATAGAACAGGTGTTTACTGACTAGAAGAATTTGGATAATCCAAAATCTCGCTTTCATTGAAACTCTGAGAACTATTATCTCTTCAAACATTTGATTTTTGTTTTACAATTATTATATGACTTTTGTTTGAGACTTTTAGATAAGAAATTTTTAGCTAAAAATATATCACATAAATTGAGATTTTTAGATAAGAATAAATCACTTTATATTTGTATTTAAAAATGCTTCAATTTTATTAAGCAAAAACATGGAAAATGTTTGAAAAATTAGTAATTTTTTTCAGAATTTAAGTACAATTTAAGAACAATTTGTAAAATTAAAATTATTATCAATCATGATACATATTATATTTGAGTTTTTCATACACAGGTAAAACGCACACGATGGAGGGAGTCATCGGTGATCCTAACAAACAGGGCATAATCCCGAGAATCGTCAATGACATCTTCAATCACATATATGGCATGGAGGAGAACTTGGAATTCCATATCAAAGTATCGTACTTTGAGATTTACATGGATAAAATCAGGGATCTTCTCGATGGTAAGTCCTCGCTTGATTTTATATTTGTAATTGACATTAATATTAATAATTAAGTAATGCTTGTACAATCAATATCTCTGCACTTCTCAAAGTAATCTCTGTTTCGATTTTCTGTTTTAGTATCTAAAGTTAACTTAAGCGTACACGAAGACAAAAACCGGGTGCCGTTCGTGAAAGGCGCGACCGAGCGGTTTGTTTCTAGTCCTGAGGAAGTGTTCGAGGTGATAGAGGAGGGCAAGTCAAACCGGCACATCGCCGTGACCAACATGAACGAGCACAGCTCACGTTCCCATTCCGTTTTCCTTATAAATGTTAAACAAGAGAATTTGGAGAATCAAAAGAAACTCTCCGGCAAGTTGTACCTCGTCGATTTAGCCGGTTCCGAAAAGGTGAGAATCGCACAAGAAAACGTGTTTTTAATCTCATTTTTTTAATTTTATTATTACTGTTATATTATACTTTTTATCTTCCCTATTTTGCGTTTTACTAGGTTTCTAAAACCGGTGCAGAGGGAACGGTGCTAGATGAAGCGAAAAACATCAACAAATCTCTGTCTGCACTTGGTAACGTAATCTCGGCCTTGGCTGACGGCAATAAGACTCACATTCCTTATCGTGACTCTAAGCTAACAAGAATCCTACAAGAATCCTTGGGTGGCAACGCCAGGACCACAATCATCATTTGTTGCTCTCCCGCTAGTTTTAACGAATCCGAAACGAAATCAACTTTAGATTTCGGTAAAAATCTATTATATCTCTTTGACCTGCGACAGCACATTGCTCTGTTCGACAGATTTTGTACGTATTCGTTGTAGGTAAACGCGCCAAGACTATCAAGAACGTTGTATGCGTGAATGAGGAATTGACGGCCGAAGAATGGAAGCGCCGTTACGAACGTGAAAAGGATAAAGTGGCGCGATGGAAGGGCAAAGTGGACAAATTGGAGGCAGAATTGTCACGTTGGCGATCTGGTGAGACTGTTAAACCAGAGGAGCAGGTTAGCCTGATTGAAGGACCAGATGTTACCACACCGATCACCGCATCTATTGAAGGTAATAAAGACATACATTATTATAAATACATCCATCCAATTAAAGCTAGCGGCACACTTGTTTTTGTGCTGGATTGCTTGCGATAAAAATACTCTGTTTTGATTGATGCATTTCTGAAGATGGATGGCTTAATGTCTTACATATTAAGACAATAAGATGAATACAAAAGAAAGAATTGTAAAATTATCTGTATAAGTAATCTGTATAAGATTAAATTACATTATGGTGTAAAGATACAAAGTAAACCATTGCTCATGATGCCATGATGTCAGTGTACGTCATGTATAGTGAGCCAATAAAAAATGACCAAAAATGGGAGCACGAAATTAAAACGCTGAATAATAGCGTTTTTTACTGGGCAGAACTGAGTGCGCACTGGAAATTCATTGAGTTCAGGTGACACTGCCGGAATGCACTAAAAGTGTGAGTTTTTTGCATTCCCAACTAAACACGTCTATTATTCTCAGTTCCATCTCAGTGCGGTTTTGTGGCGCATTTTGTGCCATTGTATTTGAAACCATGGAAGAAGATTTTAAGATAAATGCATTTTTATTGATTTTCTTCTCGCTTTCCCATTATTTTAATCAGTTTTTGCATTAGAATTAAGGACATTATAATATTAATTGTTTACAAATCGAAAGAATAATGAAGAGGTCCCAAACAGAGAGTCGAAATGTTTGTTGTAATATATGCGAATAATAAATATTTATAATTATAAAAAAAAACCTTTAAATAATAACGACAACGTCCAGCCAGGCTTACATATGCTTTATATTAGGAATTGATTTTTATTTCGGAAAAGTCTATGAAATAGATAAATATAAAATAAAATAATATATTTGTATATATATAGTATTAATACTATATTTATACAATACATATTGTTTCACGTAATACAAAAATCTGCAGAAACAATGAATATATATATATATACGTACTTACATCCTTATCCGTAAGGTTATGCATGACTTGACCAAAGTTTTCGATCTTTGGTGTTTTCCGCGGATCTTATTTTAATAATAAGTTATCTTCATCACTACTGGATGATGACGAAGAAAGCAAATGTAATAGTCCAAATGCTAACCGTGCATCTCGTGAATTTGAACCATCCCGCGAAGCCATGTTGCACTGAACTTTAATGCGCACTAGTTCTCCCAGTAAAAAACGTTATTAATTGCGTATTTGTGTCACTTTTATGTGACTTGTAGCTTTGCTTAGAGATTTGTTTTTTATTCCTGCACTGCTGCACTAGTGCAATAAGTTAGAACGAGAAAAAATATATTTGTCTTATTCTAACTTATTGCACCAGTACAGCAGTGCAGGAATAAAAAACAGACCTTAGGAGGCTATCGCGCACAGGAACACTGAAATATATAGACACTTAGGCCGGAATTCATAGTCGAATCTTATTCAAGTTCCAGCTTAAGCACGATCTTGAGACGTCAATGCTGTTATTTAATTGGTTAAGTAAGTCTCAAGTCGGCTCGAAGCTAGACTTAAGACAATGCTTGAGCTTAAGATCGGTCTATGAATCCCGTCCTTAACCACTTTTGCTACAAACATACAATAAGGCCCGGTTCCACAACTCACGGTTAAATTAACTGGCCGATTATTCCATTGGAATTGACCAATCGTATTTGTTAATTTTGCTTAACGACAAATACGATTGGTCAATTCCAATGGAATAATCGGCCAGTTAATTTAACCGTGAGTTGTGGAACCGGGCCTTACAGATCATACAGTATGTTTTTAACGTTGCTCGTAGTCGAGGTTTTGCTCAATAACACAGGCTATCGCACAGGAACACTCAGGAACATTTTGATGCACTAAATGCAGCTATTATTGAATTCTTGCATTTTTGATGATTGACTATTGGCTATTACCAGAGAGGAACCTGAGAGCGGTCACCGCGGCTTTTTTCGTGTGACCAATATTTGACTAGCATCAGCGCCAAACATGGATGTAAAGCCCGTTCTACATTAATTGCAGTCGCCAGTTGCAATTTGCAACACCCAATAAATGTCGAGCTTTAACTAGAAACTAAGCGTCTATTGGATGTCGCAAGTCGCAACTAGCTGCTTGCGATTAATGTAAAACAGACTTTACATCCACGTTTGGCACTGATGCTAGTCAAATATCGGTTGCACGAAAGAGGCCGCGGTGGCCGCTCTCAGGCCAGTATTCATAGTCGGATCTTATATTTAAGATCATCTTAAGTACTTTCTTAAGATGCCATCAGCCAATCACAGAGCTGTATTAGCATCTTAAGATATTGCTTGAGACGATCTTGAAATAAGATTCGACTATGGCTGCGTTCCGATATTCACTGTTAGTTGCTGCCAGTACTGAAAATCTATAGTTTGCGTCACATATACTGTAGATTTTCAGTATTGACAGTAAATATCGGAACGCAGTCTATGCCGGTATTCATAGTCAAATCTTATTTCAAGATCGTCTCAAGCAATGTCTTAAGATGCTAATACGGCTCTGTGATTGGTTGATGGCATCTTAAGACAGTACTTAAGATGATCTTAAATATAAGATCCGACTATGAATACCAGCCTCAGGTTCCTCTCTGCTATTACTTTAGGCTACATTCCAAAACGTCCTTTCCGAGGAAAATTTTATTTGATGTAATATAATAACAGAATACGTTACGTGTACTATATATTTCGAGTAAAATTTTCCTCAGAAAGGACGTTTTGGAATGTAGCCTTAGACTACTGCGTGTACAAATCATGAATTATAAAATATAATAAAACTCTTTATTTTGTAGTCAAACTAGACGACAGTCCGATGCCTGCTACTCCGGCGGCGGTCTCATGATTGGTTCGCTTTCAAACGAGGAGAGGCAGAAGCTTGAGGAGGAACGCGAAAGGCTGTATCAACAATTGGACGACAAGGACGAGGAGATCAATCAGCAGTCACAGTATGTCGAGAAACTGAAGGAGCAGATGGAGGAACAGGAGGAACTTATCGCCAGCGCAAGACGAGATTACGAACAGTTACAACAGGAGATGAATCGAATACAACAGGAGAACGAGAGCGCTAAGGAAGAGGTGAAGGAGGTGCTGCAAGCGCTGGAAGAGCTTGCAGTTAATTACGATCAAAAGTCGCAAGAGGTAAGATTTCCTGAATGATGGAAGAGACTGTTGTTCAGGAACGCAAACAAACTTTTGTTCTTATTACACTAAATTTCAGGTCGAGCTGAAGAACAAAGAACAGGAGTCAATGTCGGAGGAGCTTCTAGCTAAACAAGTAGCTCTGAACAACACCGCATCCGAGCTACAACAGTTACGCGACATGTCGACCCATCAGAGGAAACGTATCGCGGAAATGCTAGCGAATTTCCTGAAAGACTTAGGAGAGATTGGTGTAGCTATTGGTGGCGAGTCTAACGAAAATCTAAAGGTAAGGATATATTATTTCCAAACAAAAATAAAGATTAGATTATATTTTTTAAAATATATTTGTTTAATACCAATTTTGTTAGTTTCGCCAATAACGATCTTGATTGAATTTACGATCTCTCCGCCGGAGAGCAACGGTAAAACTTGGAGGAGGAATTTACAGTGGCGCGACTGTTCATAAGCAAGATGAAGTCTGAGGTGAAGAATATGGTCCAGCGATGTCAGGGATTGGAAACCTCCCAAGTAGACTGCAACAAGAAAGTGAGTGCGGCTCGGGTTTCACGTCATCGCATTAATCAATTTCTTCTCCACATCGCTCACCTCTAATCAATCTTCGTTTGCGTAAATATTTAGGTTTCCGAGTACGAGAAGGACTTGGCCGAATGCCGACTGTTGATATCGCAACACGAGGCCCGTATGCAAACGCTAACGGAATCTATGAAGGAAACCGAAGCGCGCAAGCGAGCTCTGGAAGAGGACGTGGACGCGTTGCGCGAGGAATGCGCCAAGCTGAAGGCCGCCGAACAAGTACAAGCGGTTACCAACAAGGAGAAGGCCGAGGAGAAGGAGGCGGCAACGAAGATGCGAGTGGCCTTGGAGGAGCAGATGGATCAGCTGAGGGATGCGCATCAGAAACAGGTTGCTTACTTGTGAAATACATTTTAGCTGAATATTGATTGAATTTTTATTTGTTTAATTTTGGATTTACATCCTGTTTTCCTTCAAATTTTCTAACATTTTGGGCCTAACACTATTCAAGGTTGCCGCGCTCAGGGATGAACTGTCTGAGAAGCAGGAACTGATTAGCGAGCTCAAAGATCTCAATCAGAAGTTCACTCTGGCGCATCAGCAGATGCAGGCCGATTACGAACGGTTGAAGCAAGAGGAGGCTAACAAATCGGTTAAACTGCAGGAGCTTTTGTTGTTGAACGAGCGCCGAGAACAAGTATGTTTGAACCACAAAATTCATACGAGATAGACGAACGATCTCTGTTGATTGCACGATCCAAAGTAGATTTATGAGCGTGTAAAGTAAGCTTACAATCACGTCGAAATTTTCGATTCCAGGCAAGGAAAGATCTCAAGGGTTTGGAGGATACGGTAGCCAAAGAACTGCAGACCTTGCACAATCTGCGCAAATTGTTTGTCCAGGACCTGCAGGCTAGAATAAAGAAGACCATTAACGCGGAGGATAACGAAGACGATGGCGGTTCTCTTGCACAAAAACAAAAGATATCCTTCTTGGAAAATAACCTGGACCAGTTGACGAAGGTATACCATCGACATGTAGAATGGACTGCTTGATGCAGTGAAGGGGAAGCCGAACTACGTGTTCAATACGAACCAATTGAATTTACTAGAAAGAGACGAGAAAGACTGCAACCTATCTTCCCCTCACTCTATTCGCCCGGCTTTTCTTCCACTGCGTCAAGTAGTTCATTGTACATATCGATGAGGTATATAGTTCAGATATGTGCAAATCACACGTCTACTTACGGATAGATTTTCCATCAATACGTCACTATTAGATGTAGCCAATTTATAATTAAAATTTGTTCTTGTTTCTATTTATATTTGTGCTATTAATATATTGATTCCATATATAATAATACGTTTGCATTATAGGTGCACAAACAGCTCGTCAGAGATAACGCAGACCTTCGCTGCGAGCTACCTAAACTGGAAAAACGATTGCGGGCGACGATGGAGCGCGTCAAAGCTCTGGAGACGGCGCTGCGCGACGCCAAGGAGGGCGCGATGCGAGATCGCAAGCGCTATCAGTACGAGGTAGACCGGATTAAGGAGGCAGTCCGGCAGAAGAATCTGGCGCGACGCGGGCCGAGCGCACAAATCGCGAAAACCGATTCGGGCGGGCCAGCACCACCTGAGTAACGTCAACGCCATTAGAACCGGCAATCGTGGTAAGGAGTAGTTTAATCCTCTATCTCCCTCCTACGCCTTCGAATCGTGTCAGTTAAAAATTGCCATCGTCTCTTTTTCTTCCTTTTGTTTCGTTTTTTTAAGTCTCACTTTGTATACAATCATCTTGATTTTCCCTTTTTTTAGATTCACTTAATTAAAAAGCCTACGTCGTACGGGTTTGTTTGATTTTATAAAAGGAATGACGGCTTTGTTCTCCTCCTCAAATAACTTCTGCACTTTTGAGTAAGTGGGTCGATTTTGTTACGCCTACTACCTTGGCATAAAGCTTCTCGCGCACATTTCATTATAAAGGAAGTAGGAAGCGAATATGAAACAAAAAAGTGAACAAACCTTTCGACGTTTTCTTTAAACCTACAATTGAATCGGGTTCTTTTGCATGATGAGTCTATTTATTTCAAATGTTTTCTCAGTTGTGATTATTGCCGTATCATTTAAGTATATCGAGAAATCATGACGATTGGTTTTGCGAAATATGAAATTTTATTTTGACTGGCCAATATTACTTTGTACGATGTATATTTATGTTTTCCTCTTTTTTTCCATGTTCCTGATCACACACACACAGATATGGGTAAACAGCGTACAGTGATCGTGATCGCATAATGCCAAAATACCCTTCACTTTTACAGAAA
>NW_023415926.1:0-20929 GCF_013373865.1 Monomorium pharaonis | reverse complement strand
ACTGTAACGTCGTTAAAATAACTCATTGCGTCCCACTATAGTTACTTTTTTTGGTAACTAATAAACTTACCCTTCGTTATTTTTCTCCATCTGTAACTGTAACTTAATGCAGTTACATTTTTTGGTAACTAATAATTATTTTGATAGTTTAATAATTACTTTTTTTGGAACATGCGCTAGAATGTTTAATCAACAACCAGAAAAAGTCGAGGAAAAAGTCATCTATACAAGAATTGTATCGATTCTTAAAATCTAATAATTGCAGTATTAATATGTTAAATAATTACACTGCAATTAATAAACTTTTTATTAAATATAATACAGGCATTCCGAGTTCTGTATCTGTGGAATATATGTTTAGCATCGGTGGCTCTATAATGACGCCACAAAGAGGTTATCTTAATGATGATATATTTGAATATCAAATTCTATAAAATGAAAATTTTTATGAAAATTTTGTAACAAAAAAAAAATATGAATCAGTATGACAGCCAATGTATTGTTATATTTCATTAATTCTGGTAACAGTAATATATGATTTAGACTTTTACCTTTACAAAATTCTCATTTAGTGTACATAAAATAACTTGTTAAAGCACATAATTAAGCACATAATATACAACAGTTAGTAAAGCATAAAATGTAAGATTCTTATTTCTTACATTTAAAATAATGTACAATTATTTAGAAAAAAGTAACTGAAAAGTAACGACTCGTAATTTTTTTTAGTAACTGTAAAAAGTTATTTTCAAAATTGATAACTTGTAACTGTAATTAGTTATTTTTCAATGAAACTAACAATGTAACTGTAACTAGTATTTTTATAAAGTCACTTTCCCAATCCTTTCATGTATGTCTGTATGTATGTGTGTGTGTGTTTGTGTGTGTGTGTGTGGGTATTTTATATATATATATAATATATACTATATATTATATTATATATTATATCTCATTATATGTGATGTTTATATATGTACATATATACATACATATATATATCATGTTTATTCATTTATTATTTATTATATAAAGAAAGAATAGAATAGTTTACCGGAATAAAAGGCGACGTAAGAAAGAATGAATTTTCCTCACATTCTGATACAGAGTGACACAAATCGTAAAAGTAGTATACGCTATTAAAGAAACTAATGCCAGTACAGAAGATAACGCAGTGCCTGGAATGTGATCTATTCTCTGAAGAGCAACAAGACCAGCTCCGAAAGTCAACCCCCAGACTACGCTGTATCTGTCGACTCTCCAACGAGACCACCATTCGCGGATATCGTCATCAGTCGTCACGAATAATGCTTTCCAAGGTCTTGTGACAAAAACTTTCTCAAAGAACACCTGTACTGATAAAAAAGTGTTATATTTTGAGTAATGCTATTTTGTTAATTTCATCATTAGAAAGAATTTATTACCTCCGACATGTATAGTATAGTAATTATCGATACAAGACCCAAGAGTTTTAAAGCAAAATACAGCAAAGCTCTTGGTCCATATTCTGCTAAACTTCCAGAATATATTCTAGGTGGTAACCAAGCTAGAAAGTAAATCACTAAAAACCAGAACGATACCAACGGTACGAAATGATAAAATTGATATGGCCTGTTCATACAAAGGCATAAAGATACCGTTAATAAGTTTAATCTAAACATGACCTGAAACATACAGGAACCAGATTTCATTCCAGACAAAAGTACAATCTTAATGATTTGAGTTGATGCACAATACAACTTGTATTTTTTCTAATATTACTTACTCTAGCAAATCTGACAAGAGACACGTCGCCAGTTTGCCAAAAGTAATAAAAGTGTCCATACCCAGACAGAAATAAGTAGGCAGAATTAATTAATCTTAAATACATATAAATTGGCAAGACATTTTTGGCACCAGTGACATGATAAATGAGCACAACCGCTTGCATTAAACCTCTCCATTCATCTGTTTGTTCTCTATTTAATACTCTCGGTCCTCTCTCGCGATCTTCAGTGAAAAATAATCCAAGAGCTAAGATGTAGCCGAGTGGTAGCCAAAAACTGAATTCACTATAATACTTGTTCTCCTTCATAAAAAAATTCGTTCTACAAGCGAAAAAGATAAAAAAAAGAACATTATTAAAGCTATTATGTACGAAGACAAAATTACAGACCTTGTTAAACGATTATTTACCTGTCACATAAGTAAAAATAAGCTAATATAATGGAAAAGAGGGCCAGTGATGTAACAAGGGTATAGAAATCTTGTACCTCGGGTTGCTTGACTTGAATGACTTCCGAAGTACCTGCTTCTTCCATATCTTCTACTTCTTCAGTGGTAACATGAGAATAGGCTACTTCGGAACGATACTTGCATAATTTTCTGTACAGCCATACTCCTCCTCCTATTGTTAGGCTAGAAAAAGATTATTACAAAATGTATTCTTTTTGGAAAGAAAAATACATCGAATTAACAAGTTAAATATCTAATTACAATAATGCAAGCGCAGACAGACTTAACAATTGTAGAGTAGTTGCCGGCTCGGGATAACTGCAACAACTGCCATCATCGAAATTCATATGATCGTTGCAGTATGTGTTTAATAATATTTGGACTTTATGACGAAGAGACAATGGACTCGCCAAATAACCATCTGGACTTTGTTCAAGAACACCCATCCCAACCAATTTGCTGCTTTGCCATATACGAGCCTCACTATGAGACAATATCTGTATACGGCGATTATAGAATATTTATTTTTTCCCTTATATCATCAGATAAATGTATCGTTAATGTTACCTTCTCGGCCGCTTTATTGCACAAATTGATCTGTTTGTTGTCTAAACTTGATAATTGTGCCGGCAGTCTTTCCTTGAGCACAGGATCTTGCAAGAGCCATAGAACTTGAGATCCTTTTTTAGCCAAAAAGTCTATTGGTTGTACCAATCGAATTAAACCTGTATTATATTGTGAATAAAGTTGCGTATCACTGTTATTATTTGCAAGAATTGTAGCTGCAGCAACCCCTGCGACAATTACGCCAGGTGCATCTGTCTTCTAGAACATCAAAGATGTGTAACTTTATTTATATATATACTATTTATTTCTTCGATTCAAACTCACTTTTTCTCTCTGTACATATTTATTTACTAGTTAATAAAGTAATACATAAAGTGTACATGTTACCATCCAGCCTCTAAGATCCTCTATCATAGAATTATCAAGTTGTGGTCTCCATAGAAATTGTACATTTAACTTGAGTTGCCCATCGTTGAAGCCCAAATCGGAGTTTTCTGGCATTTCCATGAGATCGGATGCTTTGCCATCAATTATAAATTGTGAAATAAAAGATTTATATAATTGTCTTACTCTAGCATCACCAGTAAATACAAAATGATTATGGTGGTCCATGAAAGCTAGATATCTCATGCATCTTCTGCTGTCTCTATATAAAGTTATGTTATATATTATAAATCTTTTCTATATGTAAATTGCTCTCTCCCTCTAAAATGAAAAACAATCTTACGTTTGTGTATAATGGTGCATCATGCATCCGTATGGTTGCCATTCTTTGTCTCCTTTGTATCTGCCTTCTGTTAATAACCATTTGCAAGAATCGCTACCTATAGAAATTATTATTAATAATCCATTTATGCTAATAATAAATTGTATCATTTGAATAAAAAAATTAATACAATATAATATTGCAGAATTTTCATCTGTTAATCATAAATGTTATCGTTAGTTTTAATACTTTGTAGATAACTACCATAAATAAGGTGTATTACACCATGATATATAATAAAACAGACAACAAGCGCAGTAGCTAATTTCTTTGCACTCGTTACCGTTATAAGACTAATAAAATGTTCCGCAGATGTCATGAAGAGATCAAACATCGATTACTTTGACACTGTAAAAAAAAATTTGTATTTTACTGTAATTTTATGTTTTTTTATATTTGTACATTGTACGTTACATTAATAATGTATGCGTGTAAATGTGACAACGCATTTGACATTAAAAATACCTAATGAAAAATACTCCCCCTTCCCTCTCACCCTCCCTGAAATAGAAATTGTATTATTGCAATTAGCAATAATGTATGTACTAACAATTCTCTTTCATGTAGAAAGTGTAAAAACATTTTATTTATATCTGATACTTTCCTGAAATGCTACGTGGCTGAAGTTTATTAGAGTTTATTATTTGTTTAATACGTGAACAAATAAGTGACAAAATAATTTACATAAAAATATCGCTCTTTGGCACGATGTTTCAATTAATCCGATGGAATGATGTGACATCATCGTACCTGTAGTATAACATACCAAATAGGAATCTTTTTTTGTTTTCTATGTGGATACAGTTAATAAATTTGTAAATGGATACAAATTCTACGAACAAATTTATTGCCTCCCACGTTAATTTATACAGAATTTACGTACATACGTGTGTTTACTACATTTTTAACATATTGTAATTAGGGATGCGCGATGTCAATCGATTAATCGATTAAATAATGCTTAAACAATGACCATTTTCCAATTATTTTCTTGCCGATTAATCTAAATAATCAATTAATTTACTGCGATTATTTTCTAGTTTTTAAACGTTTCTTGTCACAACTACAAGCCTTCAGTAGACTAGAGTAGAGTCCTATATAAGGACTCTACCAGCTCCCAGCTGGGAGAAAACGAACGCAGCGTTGGAAATTCTCAATACTACCAACTTAACTTTCCCAGCACCAGCGAAAGCTATTTTTAAACGCACCCATAAAAATGAGTATTTTCCACAGACTTCTATAATATACTAGACTGCTAGGCTCGTTATATATTCTCCATTTAGGCCGGAATTCATAGTCGAATCTTATTCAAGTTCCAGCTTAAGCACGATCTTGAGACGTCAATGCTGTTATTTCATTGGTTAAGTAAGTCTCAAGTCGGCTCGAAGCTAGACTTAAGACAATGCTTGAGCTTAAGATTGGTCTATGAATCCCGTCCTTAGTGTGTACCCGAAAAGTATGTACTGTAAAATGACGATCGGTATTACTAGGCTACGAGACCCCATATAGAAGTTGGCTGCACTGGAGTGGCGTGCACGTCGACATAAGGTGGCGTGACGGTAGAGGCATAGGGGATGCGAGCTGTCAACCGGATGATGAGTAGAAGGGAGAGCTGGACTAGGCTCCGGCGCGGATGTAGGCGCGGACTGCTCTCTCTCGGTTGTGAGCCTCGGACGTGATTGCGAGTGACTGTACAAAAGAACATTGAATATACCTACCTTTAGATATAGTAACTCGAGAAGTTTATTAAACCCGCATATATCCTAGTTTCACATTCCTATAGTGAATAGAGAACAATCTTACAACATCAGAAGTGGGATCGTGCTCCGGCTTTTCGGCTATTCGCGTCTCGTGTGCCTCGACCGCCTTTTGGAGCACGTGTCTTCTCGGACTTCGACGTAGCCTCGGTACAGGTGGGAAAATCTCGAATATCTCGCGAATCTCGACGGAATCAGTTTCGCTCCGATCTCGTCTCGCGCTCCACGTTTGCTCCGGTAACCACGTGCTGTTTCTCGAGCATCTCGTCTCGCTCCGAGCTACGTATCGGCTCCGGAGTATATCGTCGGCCAGCCATTACGCGTATCAGTCGCGCCTCGTGCACAGTGTCGTGTACTCCGAGTTAGTGTAATTATCTGGAAAAGAATAAAACTCTGATTATGGACCGCGAAAAATTATCAAAACTATCGACGGAAGCCCTGAAGAAGGAGGCTACGCGCGCCGGACTTGCGGATCAAATTAAAATACCGGTTGATCGCAAGGAACTCATTGAGATGATTCTCGCGCAAAGAAATGCGGAGAATCTGCCTGACCTCGATCCCGAATCTGCGAACTCGGTTCTCGAAGGTACAGAAGAAAGTACGGACTCGACGACGTTACATAGGGGTATGGAAACCGCCTCTCTCCCGAACGAAGTTAAACAGCTTCTTGCGGCGATGACCGCCGATTTCACGGCTAAACAACTCGAGCTGCAAAGACAGCAACAACAATTTATGGAAAGACAGCAACAACAATTTACAATGCTGGCCCAGATGCTTACCGGACAACGGGACGCGCCGCGCGAACAGGAATTTGCGACGGGGGTGAATTTGCAATACGCAACTTCAATACATCACTCACCGCCGAATCTCAACGGGACACCGAGGACGGGGGAGACAGGCTCTTCGACGGTTAAGGTGTCTACGCTGGTGACTCAGATCCCTGAATTCGGGGGTACGGAGGACGAAAACGTGCGAATTTGGATCCGGAGGGTAAATAGCGTAGCACAGATTCACGCAGCAACTGATGGAATCACGTTACTCGCGGCGTCTAGTCGGTTCACAAAGGTGGCAAAACGGTGGTATGACCGCCAGCAGGGCGCAGCTCTCGAAACGTGGACTGCACTGCAGCAGAGATTGACCAAGGCATTTGATAGCAAAATTTCATTCTACGGAGCAATGCAGAAAATAGAAGCTCGCACGTGGAAGTGCAATCGCGAATCATTCGTGCAATACGCGATGGACAAACTCGATTTAATGAACAACCTGGATATCTCGGAAAGAGACTCTATTAGTCTGTTGGCAGGAGGAATCACACTAGACTCTCTAAGATATACGGCTTTGTCCTTGGATACAGACTCGATTGAAGATTTTCTCGAAAAAATGAGACCGCTCACCAAGAACATTACGGAAACAGTAAAGAAAACTCCGAGCAAAAACGGCTCAAGGCCACGAGATCCGGACGCATGCAGGAACTGTGGCAAGAGAGGTCACACGCATAACGAGTGTCGCGGAGAAGCGATGTGCTTCTATTGTAAAACCAAAGGGCATCGACAATACGAATGCCCGAACAAGAGGAAGAGGAGCGAGGTAGCACCAGCTCGGACTACGTCAACGCGACCGACGACGACAGCCCGGTCCATGGAGGCATCGGCCGCGGTCGCAGCGGAGTCATCGGTATCGGAGTCGGTAGCGGCAGTAAGAGACATCGTTGCGGCAAAGGGAAATCGTCTGGAGATCACCGGCCCGTTCGTGAAGATACGCGCCTTAGAAGGAAAAGACTGTGAGTTATTCGCTCTAGTAGATACAGGAAGCCCCGTCTCGTTTATTAATAATACGGCGTTCACGAAATATATTAGTTTAAACGTTAAAGAATTAAAGCCAGTAGAACGTATGCTAACAAATCTAAGTAGAAAACCGTTAGAATTACTCGGAATTGTCAAAACAAATGTAACAATCGATTTATTACCCAGCGATCGTTTTGAAATTGAGCTGTACGTTATGCGCGATAACTTGTTCAACGGCGATATTATTTTGGGTCGCGACTTTCTTCAAAACGAAAATCTCACGTTGATATACAGACCGTTGTTATCTGAGCAAGGAGAGCGAGTTAGCTTGTTTGCATTCCTTCCGTTGTATGTGGACGAGGACACACAACAAGGATCCGTACTTGATACGGTCAAAAATACTATTATTGATTTCGACGAAAACACGAAGTCACGGCTAGAACAAGTGATCGCGGAAACACAGCTCGCTGAGATCATTCCCGAACCCGATGACTATACAGTCAGCGTGAACATACGTGATCCCTCGATTTTCGCGTTTGCGCCACGACGCTTCGCCTATGCGGAGAGACTAGAGCTTAGGGCGATAACGGATGACCTCCTGCAGCGGGGTATCATCCAACAAAGCACCTCGCCGTACTGTTCTCGGGTAGTACCTGTAAGGAAGAAAAATGGAAAAATGAGATTGTGCGTGGATCTTCGACCATTGAATAGCCGCGTAAATAAGCAAAAATATCCATTCCCGCTAATCGAGGATTTCCTAACAAGGCTCAATAATAAGAAAGTTTTCACGTTGCTCGATTTAAAGGATAGCTTTCATCAGATTAGAGTATCCCCGGAACACACCAAGTATTTTGCATTTGCGACCCCGGATGGTCAATTCGAATACAAATATTTGCCATTTGGTTTCTGCGAATCTCCCGCGGAGTTCCAAAAGAGACTCGTGCAGATACTCAATGTGTTTATTCGAGACGATCGAGCTATGGTATACATTGATGATGTTCTAATCCCGTCAGAGACTGTTGAGCAAAATCTGGAGACCCTCAGGGAAGTTCTGATTACCCTGAGAAAATATAGATTCGAATTAAACTTAAGTAAATGTCAATTCTTAAAAAGGAGAATAGAATTCCTCGGCTATATCATATCAAGTGACGGCTTAACGCTAAGCCCGCGACATACGGAAGCAGTACATAATTTTAAAATACCAGAATCGGTTCACGAAGTGCAACGTTTTCTCGGCTTGACTAATTATTTTCGGAAATTTATCAAGAATTACGCCCTTAAGGCAAGACCGTTGCATAACTTGTTACGGAAAGGAGTTGCATTTAAATTCGATAAAACATGTTATCAAGCATTCAACGCGCTTAAGGATGAACTTATTTCATCACCAGTGCTTCAATTGTATGACCCGGTAGCAGAGACAGAGCTACACACCGACGCAAGCTCTCTCGGCCTCGGTGCAATATTATTGCAAAGACGACAGAGTAAAACATGGGCTCCTGTTGCTTATTTCAGTCGTGCGACCAACCAAGCTGAAATGAGATACCACAGCTACGAACTCGAAATGCTGGCTATCGTACGCGCGGTGGAACGTTTTCATTTGTACTTATATGGTATAAAGTTCACTATAATAACTGACTGTAACGCGATAGTACATGCTGTCAATAAGGCAAACATAAATCCTCGAATAGCTCGGTGGACTCTCACATTACAGAATTATGATTTCAAGATTGTACACAGACCTGGCAAGTCAATGGCTCACGTTGATGCGCTGAGTCGTAGCGTAGCTGTAGTTGATGCATTATCGCTCGAATCAATCTTAATGTACAAGCAGCTTGCTGACCCCAGAATTCTAGAAATAAGTCAAACTTTAGAAAAAGCTCCTATGGAAAATTATACATTAGTCGATGGATTAGTATACAGAATAGTTGATAATCAGTTAAGATTTCTCGTACCAGAAGCGATGACGGTTAGCGTGATCCGTACATACCATGATGACATGGCACATTGTGGCTATGAGAAGACACTTCAAGGGATTCAGCGGAGTTATTGGTTTCCCGCCCTACGAAAAAAAGTACAAGATTATATTAATAATTGTATCACTTGTATAATTGCGAATAGTTCGGCTAATAGATTGGAAAAGAATGTGCATGTATCAGTCGCTAAGGCAATCATGGACACTCTACATATAGATCATTTCGGTCCGCTACAAACGACCGTAGACGGATATAAACACATTCTTGTAGTTATTGAAGCGTTATCGCGATTCACGTGGCTGTTCCCGGTAAGGACAACCTGCTCGAGGGAAACTATCAGCCAGCTCGATATTATTTTTAACACATTTGGCAACCCGCTTGAAATTGTCTCGGATAGAGGTACCAGCTTTACTTCAGAGGAGTTTGCTGCTCGTATGAAACAACTAAACATAAATCACCGCAAAATAGCAGTCGCATCTCCTTGGGCTAACGGCCTGGCTGAACGTGTTAATCGGTTTTTGAAAACCTCGTTATCCAAGCTGATAGATTCCCCCGACGGTTGGAAGGCTCAACTTGCCAAAGTACAATACGTTATTAATAATACATACCACTCTGTGATAAAATCAACTCCCGCGCAATTGATGTTCGGTTTCGACCAGAGAAACCACGTCGATGCAAGTCTGTCACGGCTTACAAAAGCTTTAACAGACTGTGATTCTGAATTAGTAATAAGTCGAGAAGAAAAAAGGTTAAAAGCGATCGAAGCAACCGCGTTGTTACAACAGTATAATAAACAATACGTTGACCAAAGATCTCGTAAGCCGACTATTTATAAAAAGGGAGACTTCGTCGTGATTAGAGATACGCGCGTTAAACCCGGACAAAGCGGTAAATTGAAACCTAGTTATAAGGGACCATTTATTGTTGACAAGGAACTCGGTTATAATAGATACGTGATCAAAGATGTACCTGGATTCAATCACTCTACGAGACCGTTGAATACCATATTATCGTCGGATAAATTAAAAAAATGGACTAATTTACCTTCTATTGAATAAGTGGTGTAAATAAATATAATTACAGTTGCAGCTTCGGGACGTAGCTGAAAAGTAGAATGGCCGAACTGTAAAATGACGATCGGTATTACTAGGCTACGAGACCCCATATAGAAGTTGGCTGCACTGGAGTGGCGTGCACGTCGACATAAGGTGGCGTGACGGTAGAGGCATAGGGGATGCGAGCTGTCAACCGGATGATGAGTAGAAGGGAGAGCTGGACTAGGCTCCGGCGCGGATGTAGGCGCGGACTGCTCTCTCTCGGTTGTGAGCCTCGGACGTGATTGCGAGTGACTGTACAAAAGAACATTGAATATACCTACCTTTAGATATAGTAACTCGAGAAGTTTATTAAACCCGCATATATCCTAGTTTCACATTCCTATAGTGAATAGAGAACAATCTTACAGTACAAATAGGAGCTTATAGGCGGCAGACTAAATTACCGATTGGAATGTGGCTAATATTTTATAGTCCTACGACTATAGATTACTAAAGGAGTGAGTGAGATGTATGATACAATATATATATATATTATGAGATTATGAGAGCGTTCTCCTTGGATGCTTATGCGTGCTTATGCGTTAAACGTATCATTCTTTTTTTGTTATTGTAATATAAAAGAAAAAGATAAAATGACAATAATTAAGGCATGTGATAAAAGGCTGTCCAAATATATATAAAAAAGGGTATACATTTCTTTTTGTTTAAGTATTAAAACTAAAGGACAAATAACATAACCTCATTTTAAGAGCATTTTGTATAAAATAACCTAATATTAATGATATTTATTAGTATTATTAAGTATCATTCTTTAAATATATATATATATATAAACATTTTAAAAATGTCAACAAATTACTCGTAGCAACTATATGTGACATTTATTGGCATATATATATGTACATATACATTCTACTTGACGAACAATGTACATACATAGCAGATGACACATTCCGATCGGTTATTCAGTCATGTACATGTACATTATATACTGGTACGCCTAGGGAATCAAGGTTAGCAGTCTAGTATATTATAGAAATCTGTGATATTTTCACGTCCGCCATTTTTCTTCTAACTAGCATGAAAAATTAGGTATATTTTGTATATATAATATACGTCAATAATCTTTGAGCTGGCGAGTGAGCGAGAAGTGAGTACCTACCTACCTACCTACCTACCTACCTACCTACCTACCTACCTACCTACCTACCTACCTACCTACCTACCTACCTACCTACCTACCTACCTACCTACCTACCTACCTACCTACCTACCTACCTACCTACCTACCTACCTACCTACCTACCTACCTACCTACCTACCTACCTACCTACTTACCTACCTACCTACCTATCTACAGTCCTACAGGTCACGCTATCTGTTTTCACCACGTCTACCAATCTCGCGTGACCAACCTTCGCTTCAAGTGTCGCAAAATAAAATTAATCCGCGTCCACCATATATTTTTGACCAATCTAAAATAGTTATTACTTAATATTATTTTACATTTATATTTGACACTAAAATGATTCAAAAAATTACAAGATATACCATCGTGTATGTGTTATAGAGATAAGCAAAACTTATTTGTATTGACCGAGTACTTTGTGCCGGACAATCTCAAGAAAAAGCAAGTGTAAAGTAAAGCGAAAAGTGTTTGAGACAAAAGTTGTTCGCCTCGACGAGGCGCACATTTCATCTCCTATGAAACTTTGTCGTAAAGTCGACGGTTTACGAGATAGGGAGTTTTTTCTGTTTTTCTCCGCAACCAAGTGTTTTTGCGAAAAGTGTTTGAGACAAAAGTTGTTCGCCTCGACGAGGCGCATATTTCATCTCCTATAAAACTTTGACGTAAAGTCGACGGTTTACGAGATAGGGAATTTTCAATTTTTCTCCGCAACCAAGCGTTTTTGCGAAGTGTTTGAGACAAAAGTTGTTCGCCTCGATGAGGCGCACATTTCATCTCCCAAACTTTTTTGAGACCTAACTTTTTTGAGACCCAACTTATTTGAGACCCAACTTTTATGAGACCCAACTTTTTTCAGACCCTACTTTTTTCAGACCCAACTTTTTTCAGACCCAACTTTTTTGAGACCCAACTTTTTTCAGACCCAACTTTTTTCAGACTCAACTTTTTTCAGACCCAACTTTTTTGAGACCCAACTTTTTTAAGATCCAACTTTTTTTAGACCCAACTTTTTTCAAACCCAACTTTTTTCAAACCCAACTTTTTTGAGACCCAACTTTTTTGAAACCCAACTTTTTACAGACCCAACTTTTTTGAGACCCAACTTTTTTCAGACCCAACTTTTTTCAAACCCAACTTTTTTCAAACCTAACTTTTTTGAAACCCAACTTTTTTCAGACCCAACTTTTTTCAAACCTAACTTTTTTCAAACCTAACTTTTTTGAGACCCAACTTTTTTCAGACCGAACTTTTTTTAGACCTAACTTTCTTCAAACCTAACTTTTTTCAAACCTAACTTTTTTTTAGACCCAACTTTTTTAAGACCCAACTTTTTTCTGACCCAACTTTTTTCAAATCTAACTTTTATAAAACTTAAATTTTTGAGACAACTTTTTTCAGACCCAACTTTTTTCAAACCGAACTTTTTTTAGACCCAACTTTTTTGAGACCCAACTTTTTTGAGACCCAACTTTTTTCAAACCTAACTTTTTCCAAACCTAACTTTTTTCAAACCTAACCTAACTTTTTTCAAACATAACTTTTCAAACCTAACTTTTTTCAAACCTAACTTTTTTTAAACCTAATTTTTTTCAAACCTAACTTTTTTCAAACCTAACTTTTTTCAAACCTAACTTTTTTCAAACCTAACTTTTCAAACCTAACTTTTTTCAAACCTAACTTTTTTCAGACCCAACTTTTTTCAGACCCAACTTTTTTCAGACCTAACTTTTTTGAAAGTTAACCTTTTTTAATAGTCGACTGTTTTTTTTGAGACCTTGTTTTTGAGATTTAACTTTTTTTTTAACATTCGACTTTGATTTTTGGAGATTTAACCTCCCTTCTTTGAACATGGGTTTCGACTCTGGGTATTTTTAATTTGGCTGTTGCGGTTTGATTGGCAGTCCTAACCGTGTTAGGGTTTAAGGGTTTTTGCAGAATTTTTTTTTGAGTTAGCATTTTTTACGTATTCCTGGGACCCCCACAAAAACTCCCCCAGTGTTCGTTTGTCAATTATTTAGCTCTAGCGCCCGGAACAATTCGTTTTATGAAACTAGAAATTTTTGAACGCTCGTATCTCGATTGGAACAATATGTATAGTCGTTTTGACACTTGGTCCCAGTGGTGCAAGATCGTGGGATTTCTCGCGCACGCGCAGTTACTCACCACGCATGGAGCTGATCACATGACCATTCAGTCAGGCTCGTATATACGGGCAATTTTAATGGCACTTCTGGCGATTAACAATACACATAAGCATTTTTATTTAAATATAAATATATAAGTATTGTATATATAAGATAATATAATATAATATGGAAAATACTAAAGACTCCAGAAGCCAAAGATTTCAGAAACCAAAGAAAATGCAAAATAATTAATCCATATGTTTGTTATTAAAATAATTTTATTTAATTTATTATTTAAGATATCTTTATTTATTTAAGATAATAAACATATTTAATTCATTTCTTAAGTTACTTATTTATTACAATTTGTATACTTTTATTAAAAATTACACAAAAAATTGTTTAATTACTTTGTTGAAATGTTTGTCATAATATTTTAATTATATTTTATATATTAATAAATATTTATATGTAAATGTATTTGTTTTGGAATATTGGTAAGGTTTTCTGCAATTTCCCTTACCCATGCAACAAATGTTGATATTCATGAAGTAAGTAGGTTGCAGACGCACTTAATAAACTTTATTATTAGTATTATGCCATATTATTTTATTGATAAAGATTTTTGTTCTATTTTTTACATTTCCTATACGTTTTTTATATGATTCCTATACTTTCCTGTAAAGATCCTAATAATACCATTCTCTTCAAAAGAATACGTACGCTACTGAGTGGCTGTTCGGACTGGCGTTACTGCGCGTGCGCGAGAAGTCCCACGATCTTGCACCACTGCTTGGTCCTCGTAGATCTCGTCGAAAGGAGCAACTTTGGTCCTCTGGTCCAAACTCGTATCTCTTACCGTTTGGCCGGCGCAAGCGTTTGAATTTTCGAGAATTTTGGAAACTAATAATTTTTGAACTTTTGCATTTTCTTCTTATAGCACTCGACGAGAGGAGCAATTTTGGTCCTCTCGCCCAAACTCGTATCTCTTACCGTTTAGCCTGAACAATTCGTTAAAAATTTTTTTATTCGTCCACCGGACTTTGGCATTTTTTTCTTATAGAACTCGACGAGAGGAGCAATTTTGGTCCTCTCGGCCAACCTCGTATCTCTTACCGCTTGGCCTGTACAATTTGTTAAAGTTTTTTTTTTGTCCACCAGCCCTTGACATTTTATCCTTATAGAACTCGACGAGAGGAGCAACTTTGGTTCTCTTGACCAACTCTCTATCTCTTACTTTTTGGTTGGAAAAAATAATTTTTTTACTTTCACCGGGGTTTGACATTGCGTCCTTATAGAACTTGACGAGAGAAGCAACTTTGGTCCTCTTAACCAACCCTCTATCTCTTACTTTTGGTTGGAAAAAATAACTTTTTATACTTTCGCGGGATTTGACATTGCGGCCTTATAGAACTCGACGAGAGGAGCAACTTTGGTCCTCTTGACCAACCCTCTATCTCTTACTTTTTGGTCGAAAAAAATAATTTTTTTTACTTTCACCGGAATTTGACATTGCGTCCTTATAGAATTTGACGAGAGGAGCAACTTTGGTCCTCTTGACCAACCCTCTATCTCTTACTTTTTGGTCGTAAAAAATAATTTTTTTTACTTTCACCGGGATTTGACATTGCGGCCTTATAGAACTCGACGAGAGGAGCAACTTTGGTCCTCTTGACCAACACTCTATCTCTTACTTTTTGGTCGAAAAAATAATTTTTTTTACTTTCGCGGGATTTGACATTGCGGCCTTATAGAACTCGACGAGAGGAGCAACTTTGGTCCTCTTGACCAACCCTCTATCTCTTACTTTTTGGTCGAAAAAAATAATTTTTTTTACTTTTACCGGGATTTGACATTGCGTCCTTATAGAACTCGACGAGAGGAGCAACTTTGGTCCTCTTGACCAACCCTCTATCTCTTACTTTTTGGTCGTAAAAAATAATTTTTTGTACTTTCACCGGAATTTCACACTGCGTCCTTATAGAACTCGACGAGAGGAGCAACTTTGGTCCTCTTGACCAACCCTCTATCTCTTACTTTTTGGACGAAAAAATAATTTTTTTTATCTTTACCGGGATTTGACATTGCGTCCTTATAGAACTAGACGAGAGGAGCAACTTTGGTCCTCTTGACCAACCCTCTAACTCTTATTTTTTGGTCGTAAAAAATAATTTTTTTTACTTTCACCGGGATTTGACATTGCGTCCTTATAGAACTCGACGAGAGGAGCAACTTTGGTCCTCTTGATCAACCTTCTATCTCTTACTTTTTGGTCGTAAAAAATAATTTTTTTTACTTTCACCGGGATTTGACATTGCGTCCTTATAGAACTCGACGGGAGGAGCAACTTTGGTCCTCTTGACCAACCCTCTATCTCTTACTTTTTGGTCGTAAAAAATAATTTTTTTACTTTCACCGGAATTTCACACTGCGTCCTTATAGAACTCGACGGGAGGAGCAACTTTGGTCCTCTTGACCAACCCTCTATCTCTTACTTTTTGGTCGTAAAAAATAATTTTTTTACTTTCACCGGAATATGACATTGCGTCCTTATAGAACTCGACGAGTGGAGCAACTTTGGTCCTCTTGACCAACCCTCTATCTCTTACTTTTTGGTCGTAAAAAATAATTTTTTTACTTTCACCGGAATATGACATTGCGTCCTTATAGAACTCGACGAGGGGAGCAACTTTGGTCCTCTTGACCAACCCTCTATCTCTTACTTTTTGGTTGAAAAAAATATTTTTTTTACTTTCACCGGGATTTGACATTGCGCCCTTATAGAACTCGACGAGAGGAGCAACTTTGGTCCTCTTGACCAACCCTCTATCTCTTACTTTTTGGACGAAAAAATAATTTTTTTTATCTTTACCGGGATTTGACATTGCGTCCTTATAGAACTAGACGAGAGGAGCAACTTTGGTCCTCTTGACCAACCCTCTAACTCTTATTTTTTGGTCGTAAAAAATAATTTTTTTTACTTTCACCGGGATTTGACATTGCGCCCTTATAGATCTCGACGAGAGGAGCAACTTTGGTCCTCTTGACCAACCCTCTATCTCTTACTTTTTGGTTGAAAAAAATATTTTTTTTACTTTCACCGGGATTTGACATTGCGCCCTTATAGAACTCGACGAGAGGAGCAACTTTGGTCCTCATGACCAACCCTCTATCTTACTTTTTGGTCGTAAAAAATAATTTTTTTACTTTCACCGGAATATGACATTGCGTCCTTATAGAACTCGACGAGGGGAGCAACTTTGGTCCTCTTGACCAACCCTCTATCTCTTACTTTTTGGTCGTAAAAAATAATTTTTTGTACTTTCACCGGAATTTCACACTGCGTCCTTATAGAACTCGACGAGAGGAGCAACTTTGGTCCTCTTGACCAACCCTCTATCTCTTACTTTTTGGTCGTAAAAAATAATTTTTTTACTTTCACCGGAATATGACATTGCGTCCTTATAGAACTCGACGAGGGGAGCAACTTTGGTCCTCTTGACCAACCCTCTATCTCTTACTTTTTGGTCGTAAAAATAATTTTTTTACTTTCACCGGAATATGACATTGCGTCCTTATAGAACTCGACGAGGGGAGCAACTTTGGTCCTCTTGACCAACTCTCTATCTCTTACTTTTTGGTTGAAAAAAATATTTTTTTTACTTTCACCGGGATTTGACATTGCGCCCTTATAGAACTCGACGAGAGGAGCAACTTTGGTCCTCTTGACCAACCCTCTAACTCTTACTTTTTGGTCGTAAAAAATAATTTTTTTTACTTTTACCGGGATTTGACACTGCGTCCTTATAGAACTCGACGAGAGGAGCAACTTTGGTCCTCTTGACCAACCCTTTATCTCTTACTTTTTGGTCGTAAAAAATAATTTTTTTACTTTCACCGGAATATGACATTGCGTCCTTATAGAACTCGACGAGGGGAGCAACTTTGGTCCTCTTGACCAACCCTCTATCTCTTACTTTTTGGTCGTAAAAAATAATTTTTTTACTTTCACCGGAATATGACATTGCGTCCTTATAGAACTCGACGAGGGGAGCAACTTTGGTCCTCTTGACCAACCCTCTATCTCTTACTTTTTGGTTGAAAAAAATAATTTTTTTTACTTTCACCGGGATTTGACATTGCGCCCTTATAGAACTCGACGAGACGAGCAACTTTGGTCCTCTTGACCAACCCTCTATCTCTTACTTTTTGGTCGTAAAAAATAATTTTTTTTACTTTCACCGGAATTTCACACTGCGTCCTTATAGAACTCGACGAGAGGAGCAACTTTGGTCCTCTTGACCAACCCTCTATCTCTTACTTTTTGGTCGTAAAAAATAATTTTTTACTTTCACCGGAATATGACATTGCGTCCTTATAGAACTCGACGAGGGGAGCAACTTTGGTCCTCTTGACCAACCCTCTATCTCTTACTTTTTGGTCGTAAAAAATAATTTTTTTACTTTCACCGGAATATGACATTGCGTCCTTATAGAACTCGACGAGGGGAGCAACTTTGGTCCTTTTGACCAACCCTCTATCTCTTACTTTTTGGTTGGAAAAAATAATTTTTTCACTTTCACCGGAGTTTGACATTGCGTCCTTATAGAACTCGACGAGGGGAGCAACTTTGGTCCTCTTGACCAACCCTCTATCTCTTACTTTTTGGTTGGAAAAAATAATTTTTTCACTTTCAACGGAGTTTGACATTGCGTCCTTATAGAACTCGACGAGGGGAGCAACTTTGGTCCTCTTGATCAACTCTCTATCTCTTACTTTTTGGTCGTAAAAAATAATTTTTTTTACTTTCACCGGAATTTCACACTGCGTCCTTATAGAACTCGACGAGAGGAGCAACTTTGGTCCTCTTGACCAACCCTCTATCTCTTACTTTTTGGTCGAAAAAATAATTTTTTTTACTTTTACCGGGATTTGACATTGCGTCCTTATAGAACTCGACGAGAGGAGCAACTTTGGTCCTCTTGACCAACCCTCTAACTCTTACTTTTTGGTTGTAAAAAAATAATTTTTTTTACTTTCACCGGGATTTGACATTGCGTCCTTATAGAACTCGACGAGAGGAGCAACTTTGGTCCTCTTGACCAACCCTCTCTCCTACTTTTTGGTTGGAAAAAAGAATTTTTTTTACTTTTACCGGGATTTTTGCAACCTAACTTTTTGGAGACCCAACTTTTTTGAGACCTAACTTTTTTCAAACCTAACTTAACTTTATTGAGACCCAACTTTTTTCAGACCTAATCCTTTTCAGACCTAATTTTTTTCAGACCAAACTTTTTTCAAACCTAACTTTTTTTAGACCCAACTTTTTTGAGACCCAACTTTTTTCAGACCCAAATTTTTTGGGACCCAACTTTTTTGAGACCCAATTTTTTTTAGGACCAAGTTTTTTGAGACTCATCTTTCTTGAGACCCAACTTTATTGAGACCCAACTTTTTGCAAACCTAACTTTTTGCAAACCTAACCCTCTTTGCAAACCTAACCCTCTTTGCAAACCTAACCCTCTTTGCAAACCTAACCCTCTTTGCAAACCTAACTTTTTGCAAACCTAACTTTTTGCAAACCTAACTTTTTTAAACCTAAGAGGGTTAGGTTAGGTTAGGTTAGGTTATAGAGTTTCCCCGACTTTTTTTTTAGTTAGTATTTATTCTGGGTTCCTTGGGTCTCCCTCAATTCCCTCCCCCAGACGGAACTCCAATCATTTAGCTCCTCTTTGCTGTGTAACTCCATTTACATTTTATCGTTATATCTTTAGGAAAGCTTTGTTTTTTTTAAGTTTAGCAATTTTTCCTTATAGATCTCGACGAGCCGAGCAACTTTGGTCCTCTCGGCCAACCTCGTATCTCTTACCGTTTGGCCGGCGCAATTTTTTGAAATTTGGAAATTTTGAATTTTGGTTTTTTTTAAATTCTGGTATTTATTCCTTATAGAACTCGACGAGAGGAGCAACTTTGATCCTTTGGGCCAACCCCGTATCTTTTACCGTTTGGCCTGTGTAACTCGATTTACGTATTTCCTTATTTTTCTTTATTTAGTTGGATACCCTTACATTTTTGAAAGTTTAGTAAATTCTCCTTATAGATCTCGACGAGCCGAGCAACTTTGGTCCTCTTGGCCAACCTCGTATCTCTTACCGTTTGGCCGGATTAATTCGTTAAAGTTTTGAAAAATTTTGAAATTTAATAATTTTAACTTTTTGCATTTTTTCCTTATAGAACTCGACAAGGCGAGCAACTTTGGTCCTCTTGAAAAATCTCGTATCTCTTACCGTTTGGCCGTTCTAATTCGTTGAAGTTTTGAAAAATTTTTTAGTTTTACAAGTCAATTTTATCGGAAAAATAGCACTTTTGTCAATTATACCAATCGATACAGAAGGTCAAGAAACGCGTTTTGGCACCATAAATTTTAGATCGATTTTTGGAATTTTTGGAATTTTTTTGAAATTTTTTTAAGTCCCTAGTCTTATGAGTGGTTGAAAAAATCGGTCAAGTTACGACTATACCAATCGATTCAGAACGTCGAAAAACGCGTTTTGGCACTACAAATTTTGGACCGATTTTTGGAATTTTTGGAATTTTTTTGAAATTTTTTTAAGTCCCTAGTCTTACATTTGGTTGGAAAAACCGGTCAAGTTACGACTGTACCAATCGATTCAGAAGGTCGAGAAACGCGTTTTGGCACGACAAATTTTGGACCGATTTTTGGAATTTTTTTTGAAATTTTTGAGACCTAACCTTTCGAGACGAAACTTTAATATTCCAGACTTAACCTTTTTCCAGACCTAACCTTTTTGAGATTTAACCTTTTTTAATATTCCGCTGTTTTTCAAGATTTAACCTTTTCCAGACTTAACTTTTTTTTTTGAGACCTAACCTTTTTTTTAGATTCGACTTTGACCTTTGGAGACCTAACTCCCCCTCTTTGAAGTTAGGTCTCGACTTTGGGTATTTTCAATGAGGTGGTTGCGGTTTTGATTGGCAGTCCTTAACCGAGTTGGTTTGGGTTGGGTTTGGGTGGGTTTGGGTTGGGTTTGGGTTGGGTTTGGGTTGGGTTTGGGTTGGGTTTGGGTTGGGTTTGGGTTGGGTTTGGGTTGGGTTTGGGTTGGGTTTGGGTTGGGTTTGGGTTGGGTTTGGTTAGTTAGGTTATGGTTAGGGTTTGGTTAGGTTAGGTTAGGTTAGGTTAGGTTAGGTTATTAGGTTAGGTAGGTTAGGTTAGGTTAGGTTAGGGTTAGGTTTTAGGTTTAGGTTAGGTTAGGTTAGGTTAGGTTAGGTTAGGTTAGGTTAGGTTGGTGAGGTTTAGTTAAGGTTAGGTTAAGGTTATTGTTTAGGTGAGGTTTAGGTTAGGTTAGGTTAGGTTAGGTTAGGTTAGGTTAGGTTAGGTTAGGTTTAGGTTAGGTTAGGTTAGGTGTAGGTTAGGTTAGGTAGGTTAGGTTAAGGTTAGGTTAGTTAGGTTAGTTAGGTTAGGTTAGGTTGGTTAGGT
>NW_023415925.1:0-25898 GCF_013373865.1 Monomorium pharaonis | reverse complement strand
TGGCAACTCCTCTAATCAAATTTTCGCAAGAAGAAGGTAATTTTTCGCAAGCCTTACTGGCTATAAGCGCGGATGAATGGCAATACAATTTATTGTTATTAATTCTGGCACTTCCGTTTTAAGATGAGTCATAAAAGAATTTTTGGATCCGAACCATTACTGACGCATTATCGCAAGCTAATCCAACAATATTTTAATAGGAATATGTTGTTTTTCTAAACTTTCTTTAAACATTTTAAAAATTTTATTCGCGGAACAGTCTGTTGCATCTAAAGTTAATAATTCTATATAATTGAGTTACAATTTTTTTATTTAATGGTGATACGTAGCGGACAAGAACGCACATTAATTTTGTATCAGAGATTCCGTACTTTCGTCTATCAAAATGGAAAATTTTACTAATTTTTAAATATTCAACAATTTTTTTTCATTTTCACTTTTGCAGTAATATTTTTAACAATACTTGCACACTTATGTCGAGCCAGCGAAAGGTCTTGCACAACTTCAGGTTTTATACAAATATCTTTAACAAAGGAATTAAATGATCCACGACTTGAAAGGCTACATTATGCTCTGCGATAAAAGTTGCTATTTTAATTTCTGCGCGTTTAACCTGTTCTTTATGTGATAAACTATCTTTAAAAAGTAGCCTTAAATTACCAGAATTTATTTTTTCAATGTGTTTAAAACCGTTTGTGAATGTTTAATCAATCAAATCTGTTTTGCAACATCTGATAGTTTTGTTACACAACATACAAAGCGCTTTATTTTCAGCAGGATGGGGAGCTACCATCCTTTAAAAATACTTTCATCTAGCCAAGCATTTTGAAATTCTCTAATCCTACGTTTTTCAATAGCTCCTTTACTTGGACAATCCATCATTCATAATAAATAAATATTACTTTTTTTTTTCAAATATACTTGGCTAATTGTATTGATCTTACATTTATTTCTGAAGGCACGCGTTTTATGTACTTGGTCTATCTTTTTTTTATTTCAATGTTGACGCACAGTTTGGCGCATTTATACTTCATATCAATCATTTTGTAGAGAAGATAAAAAGCAATATAGTAATGAGACAATTTACCTAATATAATAGTTTTTTTTTCTCTCAGATGCGCGCGCGCGCGCGCGCGCACACACACCCACACAGACACAACCCACACACACAAACACACACACACACACACCATCGGCGCCTTCTTTTATCTCTTCTTTTAAAGGTTTGAAATACATAATAATTGTGATACACGTGGCCGACATAAAGAGAACATTCATTGTAACATTATTAAGTTAATTGAAACCAAAAAATTCTATAAACTTACTGATTCTATAAACTGACTGAAACAGTTCAAAGTTACTAAAGTGACTTCCGGACCTGTAAGGGCTAAAGTAAAGACTAAACTACAGAGTTCTCTGCTGTAAACATATGAAAAATAACCCACTAATCAATGTCAAATTAAAGTAATATAATAAATATAAATGTAAAGTAAAGTAGATGTAAATTGTTAATATAATTTTTACTTTAGGAACACTTTAAAGAGGAGGAACCATAGTAGGGACGGTTATTATTAAGATCAGTGCGTATAATGAAGGTTTTAAAACGTATACGAGGATCGTGTGAGACGGTGTACGATCCTCCGTTTTGCGATTCTACATTTCTAGGCATCTCATAAGAACCTAATGGGATGCTAATGTGACGCGATGGGTTGCTCGAAGCAATGCACTCCGATGAACAGTAAGTGCCCATCGCAATGGCATTTGATGCCTCCGCGGAGGAATCCTCCGCACCCGGGCTCATCTACTGCGACGACTTCCTCCGGCGTGATTTCTATACAGACATATCCATCGCGACAACGATTATCGTCTCCCGACGACAGACAACGACGGTCGAAGAATCGGAGTAGTACAGCGCTTTATATAGTAGTACTTGCGGCTAGTACCTGTTTGGTGGGGGCGGCAGAGGGAAGGGGAAAGTGCGGACGGGTCTCCTAACCTCTGATTGGCTGATGTACGTGAGGAGGGATAAGTGGGGTAGACATAGACCGGCCCCTACCAGACCCCGTAACTCGGTTACGGGGCCTACCGCCAAATGTCGGCAAGAACGCGGTAGCGCGATGCGGATTAAGAGCCGTCCGCGAGACGCGCGTGCCGTGGTCGCTAGGAAAGTTGTTTACAAGGAAATGTATCTGTCTAAATATATTATAGTTTGTAATTTGTTTTAAAATCTTTATATTTCAAAATTTTGAGAAAAGTCGTGCATAATATGATACATATATAAATATGAATAATTAAATACGAATAATTTGTATATATAATTTTTGATCTAATAGCACATATACATATTATTTTTATATAATTGTATATAATAATAACCGAATTTTTGGGCCGATAAAGTCTTATATTTTTGTAATCATATTGTTCAGATCTTTCAATCATATGTAATATAAACTGTATATGATTACATACAGATAAAATTGTATCATTTCCTCCTCCACATATTATTATATATGATCGTATAATGTGTAACATATGATGATATTACATTTAATTTTGTATAATTATATTTATTACTGGTCAACAAAATTAGCGCATACGAAAGTTTTGCATAATTTCAAATAACTATAACACCCGCGGGAAAATCATCGCATTTTCATTTTTCAAAAAGCATTTTAAGCTTGAACTTTCTACTATATTAAAGGATACTATAGCAAAAATTATTATATTGTATAATGTAGGTATATTTTGTATTTTTTCTTTTCTCTTAACAAGTCTCATTTTTTTTCAACCAGTGGTATTTTTAACTCTTTAGTTTAGTCGGTTATGGTATTTAGAGAAAAACCATTAATATCTAAACATAATATATGAGATTTCATATATTTCGTGTAACTACAGCAACTGTTTTATGCAGTTGGAACGCCAATGCTTGTGGTGGTGATAAGGATTTGATTATTAAATCGGCGTTCTTGTGTTCACTGTATAGAAAAAGTATATGTGACTATTTATTCTTTCTTATGCGTGGACTGATCGTACAATGTATCTGCGATGTTTCACGGCTCTACTTTCGGACGCGAAGTGCGTGGTGCGATCAGGCGGATGACAGTTTGCTCGACCAGGCCAGCGATCATGTAACTTCTTCCTTAGGGAGGGAACGTGAATAGTGAAAAGTTTCGTGTAACTATCCCTTTCTATAGGTGTTGAATAGAAAGGGGACAGTAACTTGAAACTTTTCACTTTCACACTTCGCCCTACGGGAAACATTACACGATCGCAATACGTACCCTGATCCGAATACGTTGAATACAAACATACCAGCAACTTAAGCCACCAGTCGTCACAGTAGTCACGAATAATACAATTAAACATAAATACGATTTATATATAGAAACGTTGATATAAGTTGTTTAACTTTTTTTATTAAAAAGCGTTATTACTATTAATTTAATAAAATTGTCCTGTTCTAGTATCCACAAGGACAAGATTTTCTTGAATTGAAATAATCCGTTGCTACATAGGGAAAAAGGTCTTTAAATTACATAATACTGTGTTTAATAAATATTTCAGGATCATGCTATTATTTATATTAGAATGATAAAATGATGATTACAGACAGAGGCACTTCCGCTCTGGAGCTGTGTCCACTTTACATTTTACAAAAGAAAAAAAAATTCAATTCTTAATATCTGATTGAATATGAGTGAATATCTCTTTCGTTTTATTCCAGTTTTATAAATGTATAGGAATTAATTAAAAAAGTTTCTCAGTAAAATAAATATATTAGGTATTATGATACAAGAAACGCGTGTAAATAAGGATAATGAAACAAACATGTGTAGATAAAGAGCGTCAACGACAGAATTTTATTTATCCTAATCAGGGACCCGGTCCGAAATAAAATTATTATGGTTCGGTTTCAGTTACGATTTAGTAAAATATTCGAAAACTGTTACGGTTTCAACTTTAGTGTAACGGGTTCTATTTTTTGACAAATAAAGAAAACCGAAAATCGTTTAAACTACGAATTTTTTCAATTCCGGTTCCGACTCTAAATTTTCCAGTTCTCAATATGTAATAATAATAAATAATAGTATTTAATAATATTTAATAATAATTTAAATAATTGTGTGCACTGATAGAAAAATGTGTTGTATTTGTAACCATAATTGCAAATAGCATCTATGACATGGTTGCTGTAACCAAATTGGAGATCTTTATATACAGTTAGTTGTGTACCATAAAATGATCTTTATTATAAGCATTTACCATATATATTATAGTTATTATTACCAATGTTGTAATAGTAATTGCTATAAAAATGATATTCCTAACTGTAATCATTTTACTATGCAATTGTGATGGTTACAAATACAACACATTTTTCTATCAGTGTACAAACAACGAGATGAGTATCGAGAGACACGGTAGTGGCTCGCGCCAAGTGAACGCGCAGCGCGAGCCCGACCGTGCTCTTTACGCGAGTACGCGACTTGCGAGCACCCGAGATTATCGGATATCTGAGAAACGGCTAAACGGAGTTCGATCGAGTTCTAACTAGGCTCAATCGAAAGCTTGGGGTCGATTTGTATGTGAAAACTATTTTTATTTGTCCCCTACGTACCCTATGAGAGGAGATATCAAACGACGCAAAGTCCAAATGTCAAAATTTTCATTTAAGAAACGTCGTTATCGTCACCTCCTGATCGACCTCTCAGATCAGAAAACGTCACTTTCATACTTTTGATGCAAGAGGCGCTTGTGTGCTATGCGCCTCGGGTTATTTAGGAACCTGTCACACCGACGAAATATAGTGGCATGAGCAGCGATCACAATCGCATGCATCTCGGGTAACGTTCCGTTTCACGGATAATAATGTCTAATGTTAATCATGTGCGTAATAAAATGGAACGCAGTCATTCGCATCGTCACTACGGCGTGTGTAATGGATTATGTGGGTTGCCCATGTGGGTCGCGTGAACTCGTGAAGTGACGTACGTAGTGTGATGAATGTTATGTTATTGTTATGACAGTTTTCGTGAAGTAGTGCATTTTTTAATTTTTATTATACCGTTATGTCTAAACAATGACTGATGTGTCTCTTTTTAAGAATTTATTCGCAAGAGAAACGTATGCGCAAATACCCGCTTTAACAGAAAAGTTGCAAGTTTATTGGTTAAAAGCCATATGATAGCCAATAAATTTTCAACTTTTCTGTAAGAACAGAATTTGCGAATACGTTTCTCTTAGAAATGAATTCAAGAATCGAGCCTCAGAGAGAAACCTCTCCGAGGTTTTTCTCTGTGGAGACTGTGTGCAGACAGTTCGCGAATTGTTCTTTATTAATTGTTTGAGGTACTCGTGATCATCGAATGGAAGAGAACTTCGAGAGAAAGAGAACAGCGAGAGCGGTCAGTGGAAAGAATGGGGACTGGAATGCAGCTTATATTATTTTGTGTGTGATGGCTATTTTAATCTGTTGCGGGTTTCACGGCAATGATATGATAACCTGTATATTACATCGTGGATTACATCGTGGAGGCAGTGATGAGATGCGGGCCGGGTTTTTCGCGCATGCGCGGCGAGAATGATAGCAGTGAAGTAGTTAATAAAGAAAAAAAAAAAAATGTACTGTTGATCGCCCTAATGCAATCATGTCAAATTTTTTGAATAAAAAGAAATAGCAGATATATTTATGTACAGATACGCACATACGCTCTCAACGTACAAATATATATATACATATATTTACACACAGATATACTTTCACATATAATTATAAGAAATTATTTTATTCTATAATAAAAAATATTAAAAGGAAAATAGGTGTTGAAATAATTTCAAATATTTAACAATACAAACAAAACATTTTATTTTTGGCAGAAATATTAAAGAATACCAACATTTGTTGCAAGGGTAAGGAAAACTGCCAAAAACCTTACCAGTATTCATAAAACAACAATTTATCTTTAAAATACAAAATAATATCATAAACGTAAGAAATTGCAAAGTTACAAAGACACAAAATATTATAGTAGTATACTAATAAAATATAATAAAATAAAAATACTTGTAATCAATTTAATGATAAATATGTTTTATAGATAAATATAATTTATAATATAATACAACTTCTACATTACAAAAATAATTTTTACTTGTTATATATTATTTATTAAATTTAATTAATTTATTAAATCCGTTAAAAATGACAAATATAACAATTACTATATACTAATTCAAATTATTAAATCTTTAATTTTTAACAATATGTAGCACATATTATCACAGTACGTAGTTATATAACACAGAACAGTATTATCAGAAAGGAGATATGGAAGGCAATGCAGAAATTGGAAATACTGGAAAAGCTAATAAGAATATGCAAACTGGTAATAACAGATTCGAAGAAAAAGATTAAAATCAATGGCTGCGTTCAGCAGAAAAAGCAGCTTTGCAACTGTTGTAAAATTCTTCAACACGACTGGTTTATACGTTTAGATCTAACAGGAACTAAGAGCAAAAACCAATCGTGTTGAAGAATTTTACAACAATTGCAAAGCTGCTTTTTCTGCTAAACGCAGCCACTAATTAACATTCCTAAGATTAGACAGTCAGAGAAGGTGATGGATTGGCCTCAATCGTGTTCAACCTGATTTTAGAAATGATAATATTTAGAATCATATGTAGCATGTATTAAAAAATAGAGGCTGGATATTAAAATACAAAAATTTGTTTTTTATTAAAAATTATTGCACATTAAATCTTTGGCTTTAGTCACTACAATATATTATTAACACAGTCATGTAAGTAAAACTGAAATTCTAAACGCAAATATTAAAAATTATGTATAGCATACATAAAAAAGTAGAGGCTAGATGTAAAAATGCAAACAAATGCAACAAAAAAAAAAAAAAAAAAAATTAAGTATTATCAGATGTGCATTGTTTTCCGTATAAATTTTGTGTATTATGCAGTTCTAAATGCCTCGCGTCAATTTCAAAATTTGTACAATTTATATTTTGAGCTTGTAAACTAGATCGAATAACACAAATTGAGGAAACAGTATCATTTGACAGTCGATTCCTTTTTTTACATTTGACATCTGAAACAATAGAAAATATTCTTTCGGCCTCAGCATTAGAATGAGGATAAGAAAGGACTACTTGAGTTAATAATTCTAAGTTTGGGAACATCTTAGTCCCATCAAAATTTTCAGATTGTAGTATTTTAGCCCACATTTCATCTATTGGCAAAGAAGCTAATTCTTTTTTTTGTTGCTCATCAAAACTTAATGGTAAAATTGTCCGAATTCAAACGATAATTTTGTTATATTAATATTATGCTCTACCCGGTTAGCAATATAAGTTAAATTTTTAATTTTATGTCTACCTTCATTATATAAAGCTATATTAGGATCCAAAAAAATTAATTGTTTAAAAAGTTCATTTTTATAAGGTAGAGACGCTTTAGCATTTCTCGCGCGCGCGCGAACTGCCGTAACATAAAAATCCAAACATTTCAATCTAATTTGTTGCGCGCATTCGAAAGATAAAGTCTCTAAAAGACATTCACAATCCGGTCCCACATTTATGTCATTTATAGGTTTTATATTATCTTTATTATCCAATAGTAAATCTAAAGTTGAAATATTTTCTAAAACATCAATTTTTACCAAATTTACGGCTATTTGACGAATTAATTTTTGACTGCTTTCATATAATTTATGAATTAAAATATTACGAGATTGAAATAATACATTAAAGTTATTAAAAAAATTTAGTGCAAATTTTAAAAACAGCAAATACGCTTTAATAAAAATATCATTTAAATGTTCTAATATAATTTCCGCGGATTTTAATTTATCTTCTACTGTTGCTAACATAAAATAATTTTTTAAAATTTCCCAGTTATCTAAAAGTCTAACAACGCATTTTTCTAAAGATAACCATCTTGTTTCCGACAATTTTAATATTTTATTTCGTTGTCCATTAAAAAAATCTTGGAATTCTCCCAAAATCGCACATCGCTTTGCACTGCCCGAAATGTAAGTGGCAACTCCTCTAATCAAATTTTCGCAAGAAGAAGGTAATTTTTCGCAAGCCTTACTGGCTATAAGCGCGGATGAATGGCAAATACAATTTATTGTTATTAATTCTGGCACTTCCGTTTTAAGATGAGTCATAAAAGAATTTTTGGATCCGACCATTACTGACGCATTATCGCAAGCTAATCCAACAATATTTTTAATAGGAATATTTTGTTTTTCTAAACTTTCTTTAAACATTTTAAAAATTTTATTCGCGGAACAGTCTGTTGCATCTAAAGTTAATAATTCTAATAATTGAGTTACAATTTTTTTATTTAATGGTGATACGTAGCGGACAAGAACGCACATTAATTTTGTATCAGAGATATCCGTACTTTCGTCTATCAAAATGGAAAATTTACTAATTTTTAAATATTCAACAATTTTTTCAGTTTCACGTTTTGCAGTAATATTTTTAACAATACTTGCACACTTATGTCGAGCCAGCGAAAGGTCTTGCACAACTTCAGGTTTTATACAAATATCTTTTAACAAAGGAATTAAATGATCCACGACTTGAAAGGCTACATTATGCTCTGCGATAAAAGTTGCTATTTTAATTTCTGCGCGTTTAACCTGTTCTTTATGTGATAAACTATCTTTAAAAGTAGCCTTAAAATTACCAGAATTTATTTTTTCAATGTGTTTAACCGTTTGTGAATGTTTAATCAAATCTGTTTTGCAACATCTGATAGTTTTGTTACACAACATACAAAGCGCTTTATTTTCAGCAGGATGGGGAGCTAACCATCCTTTAAAAATACTTTCATCTAGCCAAGCATTTTGAAATTCTCTAATCCTACGTTTTTCAATAGCTCCTTTACTTGGACAATCCATCATTCATAAATAAATAAATATTACTTTTTTTCAAATATACTTGGCTAATTGTATTGATCTTACATTTATTTCTGAAGGCACGCGTTTATGTACTTGGTCTATCTTTTTTTTATTTCAATGTTGACGCACAGTTGGCGCATTTACTTCATATCAATCATTTTGTAGAGAAGATAATAAAGCAATATAGTAATGAGACAATTTACCTAATATAATAGTTTTTTTCTCAGATGCGCGCGCGCGCGCGCGCACACACACACACACACACACACACACACACACACACACACACACACACACACACAATCGGCGCCTTCTTTTATCTCTTTTTAAAAAGGTTTGAAATACATAATAATTGTGATACACGTGCCGACATAAAGAGAACATTCATTGTAACATTATTAAGTTAATTGAAACCAAAAAATTCTATAAACTTACTGATTCTATAAACTGACTGAAACAGTTCAAAGTTACTAAAGTGACTTCCGGACCTGTAAGGGCTAAAGTAAAGACTAAACTACAGAGTTCTCTGCTGTAAACAATATGAAAAATACCCACTAATCAATGTCAAATTAAAGTAATATAATAAATATAAATGTAAAGTAAAGTAGATGTAAATTGTTAATATAATTTTTACTTTAGGAACACTTTAAAGAGGAGGAACCATAGTAGGACGGTTATTATTAAGATCAGTGCGTATAAAATGAAGGTTTTAAAACGTATACGAGGATCGTGTGAGACGGTGTACGATCCTCCGTTTTGCGATTCTACATTTCTAGGCATCTCATAAGAACCTAATGGGATGCTAATGTGACGCGATGGGTTGCTCGAAGCAATGCACTCCGATGAACAGTAAGTGCCCATCGCAATGGCATTGATGGCCTCCGCGGAGGAATCCTCCGCACCCGGCTCATCTACTGCGACGACTTCCTCCGGCGTGATTTCTATAACAGACATATCCATCGCGACAACGATTATCGTCTCCCGACGAACAGACAACGACGGTCTGAAGAATCGGAGTAGTACAGCGGCTTTATATAGTAGTACTGCGGCTAGTACCTGTTGGGTGGGGGGCGGCAGAGGGAAGGGGAAAGTGGCGGACGGGTCTCCTAACCTCTGATTGGCTGATGTACGTGAGGAGGGATAATTGGGGTAGACATAGACCGGCCCCTACCAGACCCCCGTAACTCGGTTACGGGCCTACCGCCAAATGTCGGCAAGAACGCGGTAGCGCGATGCGGATTAAGACCGTCCAGCGAGACGCGCGTCCGTGGTCGCTAGGAAGTTGTTTACAAGGAAATGTATCTGTCTAAATATATTATAGTTTGTAATTTGTTTTAAATCTTTATATTTCAAAATTTTGAGAAAAGTCGTGCATAATATGATCATATATAAATATGAATAATTAAATACGAATAATTTGTATATATAATTTTTGATCTAATAGCACATATACATATATATTTTTATATAATTGTATATAATAATAACCGAATTTTGGGCCGATAAAGTCTTATATTTTTGTAATCATATTTGTTCAGATCTTTCAATCATATGTAATATAAACTGTATATGATTACATACAGATAAAATTGTATCATTTCCTCCTCCAAATATTATTATATATGATCGTATAATGTGTAACATATGATGATATTACATTTAATTTTGTATAATTATATTTATACTGGTCAACAAAATTAGCGCATACGAAAGTTTTGCATAATTTCAAATAACTATAACACCGCGGAAAATCATCGCATTTTCATTTTTCAAAAAGCATTTTAAGCTTGAACTTTCTACTATATTAAAGGATACTATATCAAAAATTATTATATTGTATAATGTGTATATTTTGTATTTTTTCTTTTTCTCTTAACAAGTCTCATTTTTTTTCAACCAGTGGTATTTTTAACTCTTTAGTTTAGTCGGTTATGGTATTTAAGAGAAAAACCATTAATATCTAAACATAATATATTAGATTTTCATAATATTACGTGTACCTACAGCAACTGTTTTATGCATTTGGAACGCCAATGCTTGTGGTGGTGATAAGGATTTGATTATTAAATCGGCGTTCTTTGTGTTCACTGTATAGAAAAAGTATATGTGACTATTTATTCTTTCTTATGCGTGGACTGATCGTACAATGTATCTGCGATGTTCACGGCTCTACTTTCGGACGCGAAGTGCGTGGTGCGATCAGGCGGATGACAGTTTGCTCGACCAGGCCAGCGATCATGTAACTTCTTCCTTAGGGAGGGAACGTGAATAGTGAAAAGTTTCGTGTAACTATCCCTTTCTATAGGTGTTGAATAGAAAGGGACAGTAACTTGAAACTTTTCACTTTTCACACTTCCGCCCTACGGGAAACATTACACGATCGCAATACGTACCCTGATCCGAATACGTTGAATACAAACATACCAGCAACTTAAGCCACCAGTCGTCAACAGTCGTCACGAATAATACAATTAAACATAAATACGATTTATATATAGAAACGTTGATATAAGTTGTTAACTTTTTTTTATTAAAAAGCGTTATTACTATTAATTTAATAAAAATTGTCCTGTTCTAGTATACCACAAGGACAAGATTTTCTTGAATTGAAATAATCCGTTGCTACATAGGGAAAAAGGTCTTTAAATTACATAATACTGTGTGTAATAAATATTTTCAGGATCATGCTATTATTTATATTAGAATGATAAAATGATGATTACAGACAGAGGCACTTCCGCTCTGGAGCTGTGTCCACTTTACATTTTACAAAAGAAAAAAAAATTCAATTCTTAATATCTGATTGAATATGAGTGAATATCTCTTTCGTTTTATTCCAGTTTTATAAATGTATAGGAATTAATTAAAAAAAGTTTCTCAGTAAAATAAATATATTAGGTATTATGATACAAGAAACGCGTGTAAATAAGGATAATGAAACAAACATGTGTAGATAAAGAGCGTCAACGACAGAATTTTATTTATCCTAATCAGGGACCCGGTCCGAAATAAAATTATTATGGTTCGGTTTCAGTTACGATTTAGTAAAATATTCGAAAACTGTTACGGTTTCAACTTTAGTGTAACGGGTTCTATTTTTTGACAAATAAAGAAAACCGAAAATCGTTTAAACTACGAATTTTTTCAATTCCGGTTCCGACTCTAAATTTTCCAGTTCTCAATATGTAATAATAATAAATAATAGTATTTAATAATATTTAATAATAATTTAAATAATTGTGTGCACTGATAGAAAAATGTGTTGTATTTGTAACCATAATTGCAAATAGCATCTATGACATGGTTGCTGTAACCAAATTGGAGATCTTTATATACAGTTAGTTGTGTACCATAAAATGATCTTTATTATAAGCATTTACCATATATATATTATAGTTATTATTACCAATGTTGTAATAGTAATTGCTATAAAAATGATATTCCTAACTGTAATCATTTTACTATGCAATTGTGATGGTTACAAATACAACACATTTTTCTATCAGTGTACAAACAACGAGATGAGTATCGAGAGACACGGTAGTGGCTCGCGCCAAGTGAACGCGCAGCGCGAGCCCGACCGTGCTCTTTACGCGAGTACGCGACTTGCGAGCACCCGAGATTATCGGATATCTGAGAAACGGCTAAACGGAGTTCGATCGAGTTCTAACTAGGCTCAATCGAAAGCTTGGGGTCGATTTGTATGTGAAAACTATTTTTATTTGTCCCCTACGTACCCTATGAGAGGAGATATCAAACGACGCAAAGTCCAAATGTCAAAATTTTCATTTAAGAAACGTCGTTATCGTCACCTCCTGATCGACCTCTCAGATCAGAAAACGTCACTTTCATACTTTTGATGCAAGAGGCGCTTGTGTGCTATGCGCCTCGGGTTATTTAGGAACCTGTCACACCGACGAAATATAGTGGCATGAGCAGCGATCACAATCGCATGCATCTCGGGTAACGTTCCGTTTCACGGATAATAATGTCTAATGTTAATCATGTGCGTAATAAAATGGAACGCAGTCATTCGCATCGTCACTACGGCGTGTGTAATGGATTATGTGGGTTGCCCATGTGGGTCGCGTGAACTCGTGAAGTGACGTACGTAGTGTGATGAATGTTATGTTATTGTTATGACAGTTTTCGTGAAGTAGTGCATTTTTTAATTTTTATTATACCGTTATGTCTAAACAATGACTGATGTGTCTCTTTTTAAGAATTTATTCGCAAGAGAAACGTATGCGCAAATACCCGCTTTAACAGAAAAGTTGCAAGTTTATTGGTTAAAAGCCATATGATAGCCAATAAATTTTCAACTTTTCTGTAAGAACAGAATTTGCGAATACGTTTCTCTTAGAAATGAATTCAAGAATCGAGCCTCAGAGAGAAACCTCTCCGAGGTTTTTCTCTGTGGAGACTGTGTGCAGACAGTTCGCGAATTGTTCTTTATTAATTGTTTGAGGTACTCGTGATCATCGAATGGAAGAGAACTTCGAGAGAAAGAGAACAGCGAGAGCGGTCAGTGGAAAGAATGGGGACTGGAATGCAGCTTATATTATTTTGTGTGTGATGGCTATTTTAATCTGTTGCGGGTTTCACGGCAATGATATGATAACCTGTATATTACATCGTGGATTACATCGTGGAGGCAGTGATGAGATGCGGGCCGGGTTTTTCGCGCATGCGCGGCGAGAATGATAGCAGTGAAGTAGTTAATAAAGAAAAAAAAAAAAATGTACTGTTGATCGCCCTAATGCAATCATGTCAAATTTTTTGAATAAAAAGAAATAGCAGATATATTTATGTACAGATACGCACATACGCTCTCAACGTACAAATATATATATACATATATTTACACACAGATATACTTTCACATATAATTATAAGAAATTATTTTATTCTATAATAAAAAATATTAAAAGGAAAATAGGTGTTGAAATAATTTCAAATATTTAACAATACAAACAAAACATTTTATTTTTGGCAGAAATATTAAAGAATACCAACATTTGTTGCAAGGGTAAGGAAAACTGCCAAAAACCTTACCAGTATTCATAAAACAACAATTTATCTTTAAAATACAAAATAATATCATAAACGTAAGAAATTGCAAAGTTACAAAGACACAAAATATTATAGTAGTATACTAATAAAATATAATAAAATAAAAATACTTGTAATCAATTTAATGATAAATATGTTTTATAGATAAATATAATTTATAATATAATACAACTTCTACATTACAAAAATAATTTTTACTTGTTATATATTATTTATTAAATTTAATTAATTTATTAAATCCGTTAAAAATGACAAATATAACAATTACTATATACTAATTCAAATTATTAAATCTTTAATTTTTAACAATATGTAGCACATATTATCACAGTACGTAGTTATATAACACAGAACAGTATTATCAGAAAGGAGATATGGAAGGCAATGCAGAAATTGGAAATACTGGAAAAGCTAATAAGAATATGCAAACTGGTAATAACAGATTCGAAGAAAAAGATTAAAATCAATGGCTGCGTTCAGCAGAAAAAGCAGCTTTGCAACTGTTGTAAAATTCTTCAACACGACTGGTTTATACGTTTAGATCTAACAGGAACTAAGAGCAAAAACCAATCGTGTTGAAGAATTTTACAACAATTGCAAAGCTGCTTTTTCTGCTAAACGCAGCCACTAATTAACATTCCTAAGATTAGACAGTCAGAGAAGGTGATGGATTGGCCTCAATCGTGTTCAACCTGATTTTAGAAATGATAATATTTAGAATCATATGTAGCATGTATTAAAAAATAGAGGCTGGATATTAAAATACAAAAATTTGTTTTTTATTAAAAATTATTGCACATTAAATCTTTGGCTTTAGTCACTACAATATATTATTAACACAGTCATGTAAGTAAAACTGAAATTCTAAACGCAAATATTAAAAATTATGTATAGCATACATAAAAAAGTAGAGGCTAGATGTAAAAATGCAAACAAATGCAACAAAAAAAAAAAAAAAAAAATTAAGTATTATCAGATGTGCATTGTTTTCCGTATAAATTTTGTGTATTATGCAGTTCTAAATGCCTCGCGTCAATTTCAAAATTTGTACAATTTATATTTTGAGCTTGTAAACTAGATCGAATAACACAAATTGAGGAAACAGTATCATTTGACAGTCGATTCCTTTTTTTACATTTGACATCTGAAACAATAGAAAATATTCTTTCGGCCTCAGCATTAGAATGAGGATAAGAAAGGACTACTTGAGTTAATAATTCTAAGTTTGGGAACATCTTAGTCCCATCAAAATTTTCAGATTGTAGTATTTTAGCCCACATTTCATCTATTGGCAAAGAAGCTAATTCTTTTTTTTGTTGCTCATCAAAACTTAATGGTAAAATTGTCCGAATTCAAACGATAATTTTGTTATATTAATATTATGCTCTACCCGGTTAGCAATATAAGTTAAATTTTTAATTTTATGTCTACCTTCATTATATAAAGCTATATTAGGATCCAAAAAAATTAATTGTTTAAAAAGTTCATTTTTATAAGGTAGAGACGCTTTAGCATTTCTCGCGCGCGCGCGAACTGCCGTAACATAAAAATCCAAACATTTCAATCTAATTTGTTGCGCGCATTCGAAAGATAAAGTCTCTAAAAGACATTCACAATCCGGTCCCACATTTATGTCATTTATAGGTTTTATATTATCTTTATTATCCAATAGTAAATCTAAAGTTGAAATATTTTCTAAAACATCAATTTTTACCAAATTTACGGCTATTTGACGAATTAATTTTTGACTGCTTTCATATAATTTATGAATTAAAATATTACGAGATTGAAATAATACATTAAAGTTATTAAAAAAATTTAGTGCAAATTTTAAAAACAGCAAATACGCTTTAATAAAAATATCATTTAAATGTTCTAATATAATTTCCGCGGATTTTAATTTATCTTCTACTGTTGCTAACATAAAATAATTTTTTAAAATTTCCCAGTTATCTAAAAGTCTAACAACGCATTTTTCTAAAGATAACCATCTTGTTTCCGACAATTTTAATATTTTATTTCGTTGTCCATTAAAAAAATCTTGGAATTCTCCCAAAATCGCACATCGCTTTGCACTGCCCGAAATGTAAGTGGCAACTCCTCTAATCAAATTTTCGCAAGAAGAAGGTAATTTTTCGCAAGCCTTACTGGCTATAAGCGCGGATGAATGGCAAATACAATTTATTGTTATTAATTCTGGCACTTCCGTTTTAAGATGAGTCATAAAAGAATTTTTGGATCCGACCATTACTGACGCATTATCGCAAGCTAATCCAACAATATTTTTAATAGGAATATTTTGTTTTTCTAAACTTTCTTTAAACATTTTAAAAATTTTATTCGCGGAACAGTCTGTTGCATCTAAAGTTAATAATTCTAATAATTGAGTTACAATTTTTTTATTTAATGGTGATACGTAGCGGACAAGAACGCACATTAATTTTGTATCAGAGATATCCGTACTTTCGTCTATCAAAATGGAAAATTTACTAATTTTTAAATATTCAACAATTTTTTCAGTTTCACGTTTTGCAGTAATATTTTTAACAATACTTGCACACTTATGTCGAGCCAGCGAAAGGTCTTGCACAACTTCAGGTTTTATACAAATATCTTTTAACAAAGGAATTAAATGATCCACGACTTGAAAGGCTACATTATGCTCTGCGATAAAAGTTGCTATTTTAATTTCTGCGCGTTTAACCTGTTCTTTATGTGATAAACTATCTTTAAAAGTAGCCTTAAAATTACCAGAATTTATTTTTTCAATGTGTTTAACCGTTTGTGAATGTTTAATCAAATCTGTTTTGCAACATCTGATAGTTTTGTTACACAACATACAAAGCGCTTTATTTTCAGCAGGATGGGGAGCTAACCATCCTTTAAAAATACTTTCATCTAGCCAAGCATTTTGAAATTCTCTAATCCTACGTTTTTCAATAGCTCCTTTACTTGGACAATCCATCATTCATAAATAAATAAATATTACTTTTTTTCAAATATACTTGGCTAATTGTATTGATCTTACATTTATTTCTGAAGGCACGCGTTTATGTACTTGGTCTATCTTTTTTTTATTTCAATGTTGACGCACAGTTGGCGCATTTACTTCATATCAATCATTTTGTAGAGAAGATAATAAAGCAATATAGTAATGAGACAATTTACCTAATATAATAGTTTTTTTCTCAGATGCGCGCGCGCGCGCGCGCACACACACACACACACACACACACACACACACACACACACACACACACAATCGGCGCCTTCTTTTATCTCTTTTTAAAAAGGTTTGAAATACATAATAATTGTGATACACGTGCCGACATAAAGAGAACATTCATTGTAACATTATTAAGTTAATTGAAACCAAAAAATTCTATAAACTTACTGATTCTATAAACTGACTGAAACAGTTCAAAGTTACTAAAGTGACTTCCGGACCTGTAAGGGCTAAAGTAAAGACTAAACTACAGAGTTCTCTGCTGTAAACAATATGAAAAATACCCACTAATCAATGTCAAATTAAAGTAATATAATAAATATAAATGTAAAGTAAAGTAGATGTAAATTGTTAATATAATTTTTACTTTAGGAACACTTTAAAGAGGAGGAACCATAGTAGGACGGTTATTATTAAGATCAGTGCGTATAAAATGAAGGTTTTAAAACGTATACGAGGATCGTGTGAGACGGTGTACGATCCTCCGTTTTGCGATTCTACATTTCTAGGCATCTCATAAGAACCTAATGGGATGCTAATGTGACGCGATGGGTTGCTCGAAGCAATGCACTCCGATGAACAGTAAGTGCCCATCGCAATGGCATTGATGGCCTCCGCGGAGGAATCCTCCGCACCCGGCTCATCTACTGCGACGACTTCCTCCGGCGTGATTTCTATAACAGACATATCCATCGCGACAACGATTATCGTCTCCCGACGAACAGACAACGACGGTCTGAAGAATCGGAGTAGTACAGCGGCTTTATATAGTAGTACTGCGGCTAGTACCTGTTGGGTGGGGGGCGGCAGAGGGAAGGGGAAAGTGGCGGACGGGTCTCCTAACCTCTGATTGGCTGATGTACGTGAGGAGGGATAATTGGGGTAGACATAGACCGGCCCCTACCAGACCCCCGTAACTCGGTTACGGGCCTACCGCCAAATGTCGGCAAGAACGCGGTAGCGCGATGCGGATTAAGACCGTCCAGCGAGACGCGCGTCCGTGGTCGCTAGGAAGTTGTTTACAAGGAAATGTATCTGTCTAAATATATTATAGTTTGTAATTTGTTTTAAATCTTTATATTTCAAAATTTTGAGAAAAGTCGTGCATAATATGATCATATATAAATATGAATAATTAAATACGAATAATTTGTATATATAATTTTTGATCTAATAGCACATATACATATATATTTTTATATAATTGTATATAATAATAACCGAATTTTGGGCCGATAAAGTCTTATATTTTTGTAATCATATTTGTTCAGATCTTTCAATCATATGTAATATAAACTGTATATGATTACATACAGATAAAATTGTATCATTTCCTCCTCCAAATATTATTATATATGATCGTATAATGTGTAACATATGATGATATTACATTTAATTTTGTATAATTATATTTATACTGGTCAACAAAATTAGCGCATACGAAAGTTTTGCATAATTTCAAATAACTATAACACCGCGGAAAATCATCGCATTTTCATTTTTCAAAAAGCATTTTAAGCTTGAACTTTCTACTATATTAAAGGATACTATATCAAAAATTATTATATTGTATAATGTGTATATTTTGTATTTTTTCTTTTTCTCTTAACAAGTCTCATTTTTTTTCAACCAGTGGTATTTTTAACTCTTTAGTTTAGTCGGTTATGGTATTTAAGAGAAAAACCATTAATATCTAAACATAATATATTAGATTTTCATAATATTACGTGTACCTACAGCAACTGTTTTATGCATTTGGAACGCCAATGCTTGTGGTGGTGATAAGGATTTGATTATTAAATCGGCGTTCTTTGTGTTCACTGTATAGAAAAAGTATATGTGACTATTTATTCTTTCTTATGCGTGGACTGATCGTACAATGTATCTGCGATGTTCACGGCTCTACTTTCGGACGCGAAGTGCGTGGTGCGATCAGGCGGATGACAGTTTGCTCGACCAGGCCAGCGATCATGTAACTTCTTCCTTAGGGAGGGAACGTGAATAGTGAAAAGTTTCGTGTAACTATCCCTTTCTATAGGTGTTGAATAGAAAGGGACAGTAACTTGAAACTTTTCACTTTTCACACTTCCGCCCTACGGGAAACATTACACGATCGCAATACGTACCCTGATCCGAATACGTTGAATACAAACATACCAGCAACTTAAGCCACCAGTCGTCAACAGTCGTCACGAATAATACAATTAAACATAAATACGATTTATATATAGAAACGTTGATATAAGTTGTTAACTTTTTTTTATTAAAAAGCGTTATTACTATTAATTTAATAAAAATTGTCCTGTTCTAGTATACCACAAGGACAAGATTTTCTTGAATTGAAATAATCCGTTGCTACATAGGGAAAAAGGTCTTTAAATTACATAATACTGTGTGTAATAAATATTTTCAGGATCATGCTATTATTTATATTAGAATGATAAAATGATGATTACAGACAGAGGCACTTCCGCTCTGGAGCTGTGTCCACTTTACATTTTACAAAAGAAAAAAAAATTCAATTCTTAATATCTGATTGAATATGAGTGAATATCTCTTTCGTTTTATTCCAGTTTTATAAATGTATAGGAATTAATTAAAAAAAGTTTCTCAGTAAAATAAATATATTAGGTATTATGATACAAGAAACGCGTGTAAATAAGGATAATGAAACAAACATGTGTAGATAAAGAGCGTCAACGACAGAATTTTATTTATCCTAATCAGGGACCCGGTCCGAAATAAAATTATTATGGTTCGGTTTCAGTTACGATTTAGTAAAATATTCGAAAACTGTTACGGTTTCAACTTTAGTGTAACGGGTTCTATTTTTTGACAAATAAAGAAAACCGAAAATCGTTTAAACTACGAATTTTTTCAATTCCGGTTCCGACTCTAAATTTTCCAGTTCTCAATATGTAATAATAATAAATAATAGTATTTAATAATATTTAATAATAATTTAAATAATTGTGTGCACTGATAGAAAAATGTGTTGTATTTGTAACCATAATTGCAAATAGCATCTATGACATGGTTGCTGTAACCAAATTGGAGATCTTTATATACAGTTAGTTGTGTACCATAAAATGATCTTTATTATAAGCATTTACCATATATATATTATAGTTATTATTACCAATGTTGTAATAGTAATTGCTATAAAAATGATATTCCTAACTGTAATCATTTTACTATGCAATTGTGATGGTTACAAATACAACACATTTTTCTATCAGTGTACAAACAACGAGATGAGTATCGAGAGACACGGTAGTGGCTCGCGCCAAGTGAACGCGCAGCGCGAGCCCGACCGTGCTCTTTACGCGAGTACGCGACTTGCGAGCACCCGAGATTATCGGATATCTGAGAAACGGCTAAACGGAGTTCGATCGAGTTCTAACTAGGCTCAATCGAAAGCTTGGGGTCGATTTGTATGTGAAAACTATTTTTATTTGTCCCCTACGTACCCTATGAGAGGAGATATCAAACGACGCAAAGTCCAAATGTCAAAATTTTCATTTAAGAAACGTCGTTATCGTCACCTCCTGATCGACCTCTCAGATCAGAAAACGTCACTTTCATACTTTTGATGCAAGAGGCGCTTGTGTGCTATGCGCCTCGGGTTATTTAGGAACCTGTCACACCGACGAAATATAGTGGCATGAGCAGCGATCACAATCGCATGCATCTCGGGTAACGTTCCGTTTCACGGATAATAATGTCTAATGTTAATCATGTGCGTAATAAAATGGAACGCAGTCATTCGCATCGTCACTACGGCGTGTGTAATGGATTATGTGGGTTGCCCATGTGGGTCGCGTGAACTCGTGAAGTGACGTACGTAGTGTGATGAATGTTATGTTATTGTTATGACAGTTTTCGTGAAGTAGTGCATTTTTTAATTTTTATTATACCGTTATGTCTAAACAATGACTGATGTGTCTCTTTTTAAGAATTTATTCGCAAGAGAAACGTATGCGCAAATACCCGCTTTAACAGAAAAGTTGCAAGTTTATTGGTTAAAAGCCATATGATAGCCAATAAATTTTCAACTTTTCTGTAAGAACAGAATTTGCGAATACGTTTCTCTTAGAAATGAATTCAAGAATCGAGCCTCAGAGAGAAACCTCTCCGAGGTTTTTCTCTGTGGAGACTGTGTGCAGACAGTTCGCGAATTGTTCTTTATTAATTGTTTGAGGTACTCGTGATCATCGAATGGAAGAGAACTTCGAGAGAAAGAGAACAGCGAGAGCGGTCAGTGGAAAGAATGGGGACTGGAATGCAGCTTATATTATTTTGTGTGTGATGGCTATTTTAATCTGTTGCGGGTTTCACGGCAATGATATGATAACCTGTATATTACATCGTGGATTACATCGTGGAGGCAGTGATGAGATGCGGGCCGGGTTTTTCGCGCATGCGCGGCGAGAATGATAGCAGTGAAGTAGTTAATAAAGAAAAAAAAAAAAATGTACTGTTGATCGCCCTAATGCAATCATGTCAAATTTTTTGAATAAAAAGAAATAGCAGATATATTTATGTACAGATACGCACATACGCTCTCAACGTACAAATATATATATACATATATTTACACACAGATATACTTTCACATATAATTATAAGAAATTATTTTATTCTATAATAAAAAATATTAAAAGGAAAATAGGTGTTGAAATAATTTCAAATATTTAACAATACAAACAAAACATTTTATTTTTGGCAGAAATATTAAAGAATACCAACATTTGTTGCAAGGGTAAGGAAAACTGCCAAAAACCTTACCAGTATTCATAAAACAACAATTTATCTTTAAAATACAAAATAATATCATAAACGTAAGAAATTGCAAAGTTACAAAGACACAAAATATTATAGTAGTATACTAATAAAATATAATAAAATAAAAATACTTGTAATCAATTTAATGATAAATATGTTTTATAGATAAATATAATTTATAATATAATACAACTTCTACATTACAAAAATAATTTTTACTTGTTATATATTATTTATTAAATTTAATTAATTTATTAAATCCGTTAAAAATGACAAATATAACAATTACTATATACTAATTCAAATTATTAAATCTTTAATTTTTAACAATATGTAGCACATATTATCACAGTACGTAGTTATATAACACAGAACAGTATTATCAGAAAGGAGATATGGAAGGCAATGCAGAAATTGGAAATACTGGAAAAGCTAATAAGAATATGCAAACTGGTAATAACAGATTCGAAGAAAAAGATTAAAATCAATGGCTGCGTTCAGCAGAAAAAGCAGCTTTGCAACTGTTGTAAAATTCTTCAACACGACTGGTTTATACGTTTAGATCTAACAGGAACTAAGAGCAAAAACCAATCGTGTTGAAGAATTTTACAACAATTGCAAAGCTGCTTTTTCTGCTAAACGCAGCCACTAATTAACATTCCTAAGATTAGACAGTCAGAGAAGGTGATGGATTGGCCTCAATCGTGTTCAACCTGATTTTAGAAATGATAATATTTAGAATCATATGTAGCATGTATTAAAAAATAGAGGCTGGATATTAAAATACAAAAATTTGTTTTTTATTAAAAATTATTGCACATTAAATCTTTGGCTTTAGTCACTACAATATATTATTAACACAGTCATGTAAGTAAAACTGAAATTCTAAACGCAAATATTAAAAATTATGTATAGCATACATAAAAAAGTAGAGGCTAGATGTAAAAATGCAAACAAATGCAACAAAAAAAAAAAAAAAAAAATTAAGTATTATCAGATGTGCATTGTTTTCCGTATAAATTTTGTGTATTATGCAGTTCTAAATGCCTCGCGTCAATTTCAAAATTTGTACAATTTATATTTTGAGCTTGTAAACTAGATCGAATAACACAAATTGAGGAAACAGTATCATTTGACAGTCGATTCCTTTTTTTACATTTGACATCTGAAACAATAGAAAATATTCTTTCGGCCTCAGCATTAGAATGAGGATAAGAAAGGACTACTTGAGTTAATAATTCTAAGTTTGGGAACATCTTAGTCCCATCAAAATTTTCAGATTGTAGTATTTTAGCCCACATTTCATCTATTGGCAAAGAAGCTAATTCTTTTTTTTGTTGCTCATCAAAACTTAATGGTAAAATTGTCCGAATTCAAACGATAATTTTGTTATATTAATATTATGCTCTACCCGGTTAGCAATATAAGTTAAATTTTTAATTTTATGTCTACCTTCATTATATAAAGCTATATTAGGATCCAAAAAAATTAATTGTTTAAAAAGTTCATTTTTATAAGGTAGAGACGCTTTAGCATTTCTCGCGCGCGCGCGAACTGCCGTAACATAAAAATCCAAACATTTCAATCTAATTTGTTGCGCGCATTCGAAAGATAAAGTCTCTAAAAGACATTCACAATCCGGTCCCACATTTATGTCATTTATAGGTTTTATATTATCTTTATTATCCAATAGTAAATCTAAAGTTGAAATATTTTCTAAAACATCAATTTTTACCAAATTTACGGCTATTTGACGAATTAATTTTTGACTGCTTTCATATAATTTATGAATTAAAATATTACGAGATTGAAATAATACATTAAAGTTATTAAAAAAATTTAGTGCAAATTTTAAAAACAGCAAATACGCTTTAATAAAAATATCATTTAAATGTTCTAATATAATTTCCGCGGATTTTAATTTATCTTCTACTGTTGCTAACATAAAATAATTTTTTAAAATTTCCCAGTTATCTAAAAGTCTAACAACGCATTTTTCTAAAGATAACCATCTTGTTTCCGACAATTTTAATATTTTATTTCGTTGTCCATTAAAAAAATCTTGGAATTCTCCCAAAATCGCACATCGCTTTGCACTGCCCGAAATGTAAGTGGCAACTCCTCTAATCAAATTTTCGCAAGAAGAAGGTAATTTTTCGCAAGCCTTACTGGCTATAAGCGCGGATGAATGGCAAATACAATTTATTGTTATTAATTCTGGCACTTCCGTTTTAAGATGAGTCATAAAAGAATTTTTGGATCCGACCATTACTGACGCATTATCGCAAGCTAATCCAACAATATTTTTAATAGGAATATTTTGTTTTTCTAAACTTTCTTTAAACATTTTAAAAATTTTATTCGCGGAACAGTCTGTTGCATCTAAAGTTAATAATTCTAATAATTGAGTTACAATTTTTTTATTTAATGGTGATACGTAGCGGACAAGAACGCACATTAATTTTGTATCAGAGATATCCGTACTTTCGTCTATCAAAATGGAAAATTTACTAATTTTTAAATATTCAACAATTTTTTCAGTTTCACGTTTTGCAGTAATATTTTTAACAATACTTGCACACTTATGTCGAGCCAGCGAAAGGTCTTGCACAACTTCAGGTTTTATACAAATATCTTTTAACAAAGGAATTAAATGATCCACGACTTGAAAGGCTACATTATGCTCTGCGATAAAAGTTGCTATTTTAATTTCTGCGCGTTTAACCTGTTCTTTATGTGATAAACTATCTTTAAAAGTAGCCTTAAAATTACCAGAATTTATTTTTTCAATGTGTTTAACCGTTTGTGAATGTTTAATCAAATCTGTTTTGCAACATCTGATAGTTTTGTTACACAACATACAAAGCGCTTTATTTTCAGCAGGATGGGGAGCTAACCATCCTTTAAAAATACTTTCATCTAGCCAAGCATTTTGAAATTCTCTAATCCTACGTTTTTCAATAGCTCCTTTACTTGGACAATCCATCATTCATAAATAAATAAATATTACTTTTTTTCAAATATACTTGGCTAATTGTATTGATCTTACATTTATTTCTGAAGGCACGCGTTTATGTACTTGGTCTATCTTTTTTTTATTTCAATGTTGACGCACAGTTGGCGCATTTACTTCATATCAATCATTTTGTAGAGAAGATAATAAAGCAATATAGTAATGAGACAATTTACCTAATATAATAGTTTTTTTCTCAGATGCGCGCGCGCGCGCGCGCGCACACACACACACACACACACACACACACACACACACACACACAATCGGCGCCTTCTTTTATCTCTTTTTAAAAAGGTTTGAAATACATAATAATTGTGATACACGTGCCGACATAAAGAGAACATTCATTGTAACATTATTAAGTTAATTGAAACCAAAAAATTCTATAAACTTACTGATTCTATAAACTGACTGAAACAGTTCAAAGTTACTAAAGTGACTTCCGGACCTGTAAGGGCTAAAGTAAAGACTAAACTACAGAGTTCTCTGCTGTAAACAATATGAAAAATACCCACTAATCAATGTCAAATTAAAGTAATATAATAAATATAAATGTAAAGTAAAGTAGATGTAAATTGTTAATATAATTTTTACTTTAGGAACACTTTAAAGAGGAGGAACCATAGTAGGACGGTTATTATTAAGATCAGTGCGTATAAAATGAAGGTTTTAAAACGTATACGAGGATCGTGTGAGACGGTGTACGATCCTCCGTTTTGCGATTCTACATTTCTAGGCATCTCATAAGAACCTAATGGGATGCTAATGTGACGCGATGGGTTGCTCGAAGCAATGCACTCCGATGAACAGTAAGTGCCCATCGCAATGGCATTGATGGCCTCCGCGGAGGAATCCTCCGCACCCGGCTCATCTACTGC
>NW_023415924.1:7500-12500 GCF_013373865.1 Monomorium pharaonis | reverse complement strand
TAGGTTAGGTTAGGTTAGGTTAGGTTAGGTTAGGTTAGGTTAGGTTAGGTTAGGTTAGGTTAGGTTAGGTTAGGTTAGGTTAGGTTAGGTTAGGTTAGGTTAGGTTAGGTTAGGTTAGGTTAGGTTAGGTTAGGTTAGGTTAGGTTAGGTTAGGTTAGGTTAGGTTAGGTTAGGTTAGGTTAGGTTAGGTTAGGTTAGGTTAGGTTAGGTTAGGTTAGGTTAGGTTAGGTTAGGTTAGGTTAGGTTAGGTTAGGTTAGGTTAGGTTAGGTTAGGTTAGGTTAGGTTAGGTTAGGTTAGGTTAGGTTAGGTTAGGTTAGGTTAGGTTAGGTTAGGTTAGGTTAGGTTAGGTTAGGTTAGGTTAGGTTAGGTTAGGTTAGGTTAGGTTAGGTTAGGTTAGGTTAGGTTAGGTTAGGTTAGGTTAGGTTAGGTTAGGTTAGGTTAGGTTAGGTTAGGTTAGGTTAGGTTAGGTTAGGTTAGGTTAGGTTAGGTTAGGTTAGGTTAGGTTAGGTTAGGTTAGGTTAGGTTAGGTTAGGTTAGGTTAGGTTAGGTTAGGTTAGGTTAGGTTAGGTTAGGTTAGGTTAGGTTAGGTTAGGTTAGGTTAGGTTAGGTTAGGTTAGGTTAGGTTAGGTTAGGTTAGGTTAGGTTAGGTTAGGTTAGGTTAGGTTAGGTTAGGTTAGGTTAGGTTAGGTTAGGTTAGGTTAGGTTAGGTTAGGTTAGGTTAGGTTAGGTTAGGTTAGGTTAGGTTAGGTTAGGTTAGGTTAGGTTAGGTTAGGTTAGGTTAGGTTAGGTTAGGTTAGGTTAGGTTAGGTTAGGTTAGGTTAGGTTAGGTTAGGTTAGGTTAGGTTAGGTTAGGTTAGGTTAGGTTAGGTTAGGTTAGGTTAGGTTAGGTTAGGTTAGGTTAGGTTAGGTTAGGTTAGGTTAGGTTAGGTTAGGTTAGGTTAGGTTAGGTTAGGTTAGGTTAGGTTAGGTTAGGTTAGGTTAGGTTAGGTTAGGTTAGGTTAGGTTAGGTTAGGTTAGGTTAGGTTAGGTTAGGTTAGGTTAGGTTAGGTTAGGTTAGGTTAGGTTAGGTTAGGTTAGGTTAGGTTAGGTTAGGTTAGGTTAGGTTAGGTTAGGTTAGGTTAGGTTAGGTTAGGTTAGGTTAGGTTAGGTTAGGTTAGGTTAGGTTAGGTTAGGTTAGGTTAGGTTAGGTTAGGTTAGGTTAGGTTAGGTTAGGTTAGGTTAGGTTAGGTTAGGTTAGGTTAGGTTAGGTTAGGTTAGGTTAGGTTAGGTTAGGTTAGGTTAGGTTAGGTTAGGTTAGGTTAGGTTAGGTTAGGTTAGGTTAGGTTAGGTTAGGTTAGGTTAGGTTAGGTTAGGTTAGGTTAGGTTAGGTTAGGTTAGGTTAGGTTAGGTTAGGTTAGGTTAGGTTAGGTTAGGTTAGGTTAGGTTAGGTTAGGTTAGGTTAGGTTAGGTTAGGTTAGGTTAGGTTAGGTTAGGTTAGGTTAGGTTAGGTTAGGTTAGGTTAGGTTAGGTTAGGTTAGGTTAGGTTAGGTTAGGTTAGGTTAGGTTAGGTTAGGTTAGGTTAGGTTAGGTTAGGTTAGGTTAGGTTAGGTTAGGTTAGGTTAGGTTAGGTTAGGTTAGGTTAGGTTAGGTTAGGTTAGGTTAGGTTAGGTTAGGTTAGGTTAGGTTAGGTTAGGTTAGGTTAGGTTAGGTTAGGTTAGGTTAGGTTAGGTTAGGTTAGGTTAGGTTAGGTTAGGTTAGGTTAGGTTAGGTTAGGTTAGGTTAGGTTAGGTTAGGTTAGGTTAGGTTAGGTTAGGTTAGGTTAGGTTAGGTTAGGTTAGGTTAGGTTAGGTTAGGTTAGGTTAGGTTAGGTTAGGTTAGGTTAGGTTAGGTTAGGTTAGGTTAGGTTAGGTTAGGTTAGGTTAGGTTAGGTTAGGTTAGGTTAGGTTAGGTTAGGTTAGGTTAGGTTAGGTTAGGTTAGGTTAGGTTAGGTTAGGTTAGGTTAGGTTAGGTTAGGTTAGGTTAGGTTAGGTTAGGTTAGGTTAGGTTAGGTTAGGTTAGGTTAGGTTAGGTTAGGTTAGGTTAGGTTAGGTTAGGTTAGGTTAGGTTAGGTTAGGTTAGGTTAGGTTAGGTTAGGTTAGGTTAGGTTAGGTTAGGTTAGGTTAGGTTAGGTTAGGTTAGGTTAGGTTAGGTTAGGTTAGGTTAGGTTAGGTTAGGTTAGGTTAGGTTAGGTTAGGTTAGGTTAGGTTAGGTTAGGTTAGGTTAGGTTAGGTTAGGTTAGGTTAGGTTAGGTTAGGTTAGGTTAGGTTAGGTTAGGTTAGGTTAGGTTAGGTTAGGTTAGGTTAGGTTAGGTTAGGTTAGGTTAGGTTAGGTTAGGTTAGGTTAGGTTAGGTTAGGTTAGGTTAGGTTAGGTTAGGTTAGGTTAGGTTAGGTTAGGTTAGGTTAGGTTAGGTTAGGTTAGGTTAGGTTAGGTTAGGTTAGGTTAGGTTAGGTTAGGTTAGGTTAGGTTAGGTTAGGTTAGGTTAGGTTAGGTTAGGTTAGGTTAGGTTAGGTTAGGTTAGGTTAGGTTAGGTTAGGTTAGGTTAGGTTAGGTTAGGTTAGGTTAGGTTAGGTTAGGTTAGGTTAGGTTAGGTTAGGTTAGGTTAGGTTAGGTTAGGTTAGGTTAGGTTAGGTTAGGTTAGGTTAGGTTAGGTTAGGTTAGGTTAGGTTAGGTTAGGTTAGGTTAGGTTAGGTTAGGTTAGGTTAGGTTAGGTTAGGTTAGGTTAGGTTAGGTTAGGTTAGGTTAGGTTAGGTTAGGTTAGGTTAGGTTAGGTTAGGTTAGGTTAGGTTAGGTTAGGTTAGGTTAGGTTAGGTTAGGTTAGGTTAGGTTAGGTTAGGTTAGGTTAGGTTAGGTTAGGTTAGGTTAGGTTAGGTTAGGTTAGGTTAGGTTAGGTTAGGTTAGGTTAGGTTAGGTTAGGTTAGGTTAGGTTAGGTTAGGTTAGGTTAGGTTAGGTTAGGTTAGGTTAGGTTAGGTTAGGTTAGGTTAGGTTAGGTTAGGTTAGGTTAGGTTAGGTTAGGTTAGGTTAGGTTAGGTTAGGTTAGGTTAGGTTAGGTTAGGTTAGGTTAGGTTAGGTTAGGTTAGGTTAGGTTAGGTTAGGTTAGGTTAGGTTAGGTTAGGTTAGGTTAGGTTAGGTTAGGTTAGGTTAGGTTAGGTTAGGTTAGGTTAGGTTAGGTTAGGTTAGGTTAGGTTAGGTTAGGTTAGGTTAGGTTAGGTTAGGTTAGGTTAGGTTAGGTTAGGTTAGGTTAGGTTAGGTTAGGTTAGGTTAGGTTAGGTTAGGTTAGGTTAGGTTAGGTTAGGTTAGGTTAGGTTAGGTTAGGTTAGGTTAGGTTAGGTTAGGTTAGGTTAGGTTAGGTTAGGTTAGGTTAGGTTAGGTTAGGTTAGGTTAGGTTAGGTTAGGTTAGGTTAGGTTAGGTTAGGTTAGGTTAGGTTAGGTTAGGTTAGGTTAGGTTAGGTTAGGTTAGGTTAGGTTAGGTTAGGTTAGGTTAGGTTAGGTTAGGTTAGGTTAGGTTAGGTTAGGTTAGGTTAGGTTAGGTTAGGTTAGGTTAGGTTAGGTTAGGTTAGGTTAGGTTAGGTTAGGTTAGGTTAGGTTAGGTTAGGTTAGGTTAGGTTAGGTTAGGTTAGGTTAGGTTAGGTTAGGTTAGGTTAGGTTAGGTTAGGTTAGGTTAGGTTAGGTTAGGTTAGGTTAGGTTAGGTTAGGTTAGGTTAGGTTAGGTTAGGTTAGGTTAGGTTAGGTTAGGTTAGGTTAGGTTAGGTTAGGTTAGGTTAGGTTAGGTTAGGTTAGGTTAGGTTAGGTTAGGTTAGGTTAGGTTAGGTTAGGTTAGGTTAGGTTAGGTTAGGTTAGGTTAGGTTAGGTTAGGTTAGGTTAGGTTAGGTTAGGTTAGGTTAGGTTAGGTTAGGTTAGGTTAGGTTAGGTTAGGTTAGGTTAGGTTAGGTTAGGTTAGGTTAGGTTAGGTTAGGTTAGGTTAGGTTAGGTTAGGTTAGGTTAGGTTAGGTTAGGTTAGGTTAGGTTAGGTTAGGTTAGGTTAGGTTAGGTTAGGTTAGGTTAGGTTAGGTTAGGTTAGGTTAGGTTAGGTTAGGTTAGGTTAGGTTAGGTTAGGTTAGGTTAGGTTAGGTTAGGTTAGGTTAGGTTAGGTTAGGTTAGGTTAGGTTAGGTTAGGTTAGGTTAGGTTAGGTTAGGTTAGGTTAGGTTAGGTTAGGTTAGGTTAGGTTAGGTTAGGTTAGGTTAGGTTAGGTTAGGTTAGGTTAGGTTAGGTTAGGTTAGGTTAGGTTAGGTTAGGTTAGGTTAGGTTAGGTTAGGTTAGGTTAGGTTAGGTTAGGTTAGGTTAGGTTAGGTTAGGTTAGGTTAGGTTAGGTTAGGTTAGGTTAGGTTAGGTTAGGTTAGGTTAGGTTAGGTTAGGTTAGGTTAGGTTAGGTTAGGTTAGGTTAGGTTAGGTTAGGTTAGGTTAGGTTAGGTTAGGTTAGGTTAGGTTAGGTTAGGTTAGGTTAGGTTAGGTTAGGTTAGGTTAGGTTAGGTTAGGTTAGGTTAGGTTAGGTTAGGTTAGGTTAGGTTAGGTTAGGTTAGGTTAGGTTAGGTTAGGTTAGGTTAGGTTAGGTTAGGTTAGGTTAGGTTAGGTTAGGTTAGGTTAGGTTAGGTTAGGTTAGGTTAGGTTAGGTTAGGTTAGGTTAGGTTAGGTTAGGTTAGGTTAGGTTAGGTTAGGTTAGGTTAGGTTAGGTTAGGTTAGGTTAGGTTAGGTTAGGTTAGGTTAGGTTAGGTTAGGTTAGGTTAGGTTAGGTTAGGTTAGGTTAGGTTAGGTTAGGTTAGGTTAGGTTAGGTTAGGTTAGGTTAGGTTAGGTTAGGTTAGGTTAGGTTAGGTTAGGTTAGGTTAGGTTAGGTTAGGTTAGGTTAGGTTAGGTTAGGTTAGGTTAGGTTAGGTTAGGTTAGGTTAGGTTAGGTTAGGTTAGGTTAGGTTAGGTTAGGTTAGGTTAGGTTAGGTTAGGTTAGGT
>NW_023415923.1:0-23908 GCF_013373865.1 Monomorium pharaonis | reverse complement strand
CATGTTGGAGCCGTTTCCGACCCATAGTTATTTAAAAATGGATAAAAGAAGTGAATTTAAAATGTTTCGATGAGAACTCGAAAAAGTAAGTATTATTTATATATAATAATGATTAATTAATATGAAAATTAAAATATAATTAAAAGTTGTATAAACGTGCACAGCATTATTATTATTATTATAGGGCTCAAATAAAATAAATTTCATTTATATTAATTTTAAAACAAATATATATATATATATTTTTTAACAATTTTTTTTTTAAATAAAAAGTCCGGCTTGGACCCTGGGTGCGAAACAGAAACATCTCGATAAGGCTTCGTTATCATTTTGAAGGCGGAGATACTCCTCATAGCATCTGATACAGCAACTAATGTGCCCACAATTAGTCAGCCTTTCGAAGCCGTTGCTTCACGGCAGATAGAGCATGTGATACGAGGCACATTATCCAACTCTTCTCTCAAGTGATTTATTTGCTGTCCGAGTTCGGCTAGAAAAAAAAAATAACAATGCAGTAATAACAAATATTATTACTATTACGTCATTTTCGATCATTCACATTTTTTATAAATTATTTACATTATTATATTAAATTAAAAAATATTTTTTTGTTTTCTTTTTTACAATTAAATACTTACATAAATTAACCTTTTGTAAAATTATGCTTAAAAATTCTCGTATTAATATTTAAAATATTTTTGAAATATGCTAGCAATTTGTGCAACATCACGTGGCGCTGAAGGTCTGCTCTATAATTGAAAAATTATTTTTATAAATATTTCAAATTATATAATTTGTCTCTTTATATTATTGTTTGGGCTGATATTTTATTTGTGTAATGTAATACAACAAATATGTATTCCTCAATAAAATTACATTTACAGAATCAGGACAAATAAACATTTGTGGCATATATACTTTTACAACTTGTGATAGGCAAAGTCTCATATTGCGAAATATTACATTGAATTAGACTTATAATTTGGATCTAAATTTAACTTACTTTAAAAGTTCCATCACCAAACAGAACCTGCTTCTTTTAGAGCCTCTAAATGGATGTCGATATAAAAATTAAGGCATCTGAGCCTTCACAGGCCAGGCCACGATATATTTGATTGATGCATGGTCATGATACTCTGAGATAAATCGCGTAATGTATTTGGTACTTCAGGTACATCATTCTGCGATACTTGTATATTAACGTATGTAACTGCGCTTGTCGAAAATGACAAGCGATTAAAGGAAATCTATAACATTAATTGTATTATTGTTACATATTATTTAGTGTTTTACAAATCAATGAATCAAAATCTGAAGTATGACCTTTATAATGTATTTCGTCATTAAATTTTTATAACTTTTATGAGTAATAGAAAATCAAAATATCTAATATAAAAATGTGTATATGATATTAAAAAAAGAAACATAAATTTGAACATTAATTGAATGAATTAGTATTATTAATTAAAATTTTTACAAAGTGAACATTTGAAACTTACTCTACTTTTCATATCATGAAAAATTCATTTAAGGGCACTGACGTTTCTTTACATCGTCTAAGCAATTCAGTTTTCCACCGATATTTTTCGAATTAAAAGTCAGGTAAATCACTTAAATGCTCTATCGTCGTCCTTTCTACATCGACAGTTAAATTCTCATCCGTTGCATATAATCGTCCTGTGCAGCCATCTAAGCGCTTTTGCAACGAAATATTACATTATTTTTATACCTTAAAATTTATTGCGTTCTGATTGACAGTTATTGTACTCTACTATTATATTATACTCTAAGTAATTATATTCTATAATTTTAGTTATAATTTACCATTCGTAATTAATATTATAATTTAGGTTTAATGTTCGAGGTCGAAATCTGTCAGGCTGACCGAGCTGTAAGGAAGTAACTGTAATTTGATTTTCGCGTTTTGTTGGCAGTGGCGCTTGATAGTGTTATAGCGTCTTCTACTGGCAAGAACTCGCTGGCACTCAGTGCCCCTAGTTTTTCAGTTTTTGGTGGGGTAACACAAAAGTCCACCAGTTTCGCACGCTCAGTGGAATACCTTAAAACTCAGTTTAAGAAAGAGCGGGAAATAAGAATAATGAACTAAGGAAATAAATGCACTTTTAATAAAAGAGTACATTCTAGAACATTCTACAAAGAGACAAATTAATTAAATTGATGTCGTCGAATTCATTATCGTTTCTCGTTGGGTAAGTGAACAAGTGGCAATTGTTACAAACCTAATGTAGCGGCAGATTTTACATCAGCACGGTCGTCTCTTGTTTTTTGCTCGAGTTGTCTCAAGTAATCCTTTTTCTCCTTTTCACACATATTTACAGTTAGAGAGGGTGGTACACACAAATTTTTAAAAACTTCTACAAGCTTGAATGTTTTATTGTTTACTGGTTTAGACTCCTGATTGCTGGTATAAAAACCTGTGTTTAACGAAATTGCAGAATTCTGAAATAAAACACAATTTTGTTTAATCCAAGACAGAATCGAATATATTACACTTCAATATTATCTTACTTATAACCCAGTCAGAAATGATTTCTCGAAACGATGTCGTTTCGATGTCATAAAGATCGAAGAGCTGTCGATTCGAAACTTGTGTCGAAATTTCAACATTTTCGAGTAACCAATAATTGTGTATAAATGAAGTATAATGAGAGTTTTCAACATTTTAAAAATTTTTTAAGTATATATATACAGGGTGATTCAAAATAACTATATGTCCTTGCATAGACATATTCTTAGTAATATTCTGAGTCAATTTTTTTTGCAAAAAATTATCCAGAGCTTAGATTTCTAGATATAATAAGAAATAGTTTACGTATCCTGAATCAGATACAAGAGGTAAGCAGGGGTGGCACAACTCACCGCTGCTCGCGGGCATCACATTAACAAACGGACACAGTAATAAACGGACACAGTAATAAACGGACACAGTAATAAACGGACACAGTAACAAACGGACACAGTAACAAACGGACACAGTAATAAACGGACACAGTAATAAACGGACACAGACCAAATGCGCACACTGCACATGCGCACGGACCAAATGCACACACGGAAAGTCGCAAACCCATGTGATGCAGTGAATGCTTTGCACGCACACACACACACGGGGGGGGGGGTACAAGGGGGCCTTCGGCCCCTCTCCCGCACCCACCCCGTCCAAGTCACTAACCTATGTGGACTTTACTCTGCTTGCAATGTACATGGATTGCATTTGGTCCGTGCGCATGTGCAGTGTGCGCATTTGGTCTGTGTCCGTTTGTTACTGTGCGCATCTGGGACGCTCCCCCATCCGTTGGGGATATCGGACACTGATGACTGTATCACTGGCTTTTACACTGTATTGGTGTATGTAGATATGTGTGTATGTATGTGTCGTATATATGTAAATGGTTCGGTTATGGGTGAGTGTATGTGTATATGTTTATGTGTATGTGTTTGTCCGCATTGTAATGAGCTCGATCCGCGTAGGTTTACTATGCCCAGTGGCCGTGCGGTACGATCACCCTTGCGCGGGAAATATGCCGGGCTCTAGTGCAGGTTATTGTACAAACTCGTCCAGTAAAGGCAACCAAATGAATACACTACTTCCGCTTTTGAGCAAAATGGCGACGCTTAGTCACTCCCTAGAGGATCACTAGATAGTGTTCTCCACAAGCGCCGTAGCGTGCGTAGTGATTGGTCCTCGGGCTTACAGGACCTCCGATTGGTCCGATGAGTTCGATTGGTTGCACTGTCGATCGTAATATATATGTGTGTGTGGTTTTACGCAGTGGTAAAGAAGATAGTGACGGTTGAGTAATAGTCGGCATTTGGATATGTAAATCCGTTTTGTGAGAATAAACCATCTTAAAAGAAGTAACAGTGCGGATCCTATCGCGTTCCTGTCTACCTAGACATCCCTCCTTACACCCTGACACTCTATCTTCCCTCCAGGAGTGCTAAAATAATCTCTTCTGCGAGTTCGTATTACCTTGCTGTAGGCGGGAGACTCAAATCTAGTCTCCAGTCCTTACAGTAGCTCTTTTATTACTTGAAAATCGTTTGGTTGACTAATGAAGGGAACTTTCCACCAAGAGACACAAATCGACACAGCAGTAATCTCTTCAAAGTTCCCCGAATGTCTCCTAAGTACCATAATATAATAGGGTATTACAAAAGCTGAGAAAATTCATGATGATTGTGATGTAAGAGTTACGAGCCCCTGTTTTCTATGCCAAAAATTCAAATACGACTCCCAGAATATATCAAATTTTTAATTGATCACCATCTCTCGGAAAGTAATGGCAAACCACCGAAAGTATGGTATCTTTGCCAAAACAGTTACCATGAAACATGCATGAAATGAAAATCTCAATCTTTAGTTATGAAGGACCGACATGAGAAAGAGAAAAAACTAATAAAGATCAATTAATACCACACACACGCGCACACACACGCGCGCGCGCGCCGCGTGCCATAAAACTAATTTTATGAAAAACAACGTTCAGAGATGAAAGCGGCGGGGTCGAAGAGAAACTGCCCGTACTTGAGAACGTTGTTCTCGCACGCGAATCTTTTCACGAACGGCAATCCTTTCGTCGAACGCACGCGCTCGTGTGTTTCCATTTTCTTGCGATTTCGCATTAAGCCTCCGTACCGTTCCCTCGTAATGGGAATTTATTTCCAACTACGTGATAGCTCGTCCGGGGAATACGAAAATGAATGCCATGATCGTAAAATAACAAGCTGCGTCATGAACCAGGACGAACGTGCTCGTACATACAAAATTTCGGAACTTTCCCTTCCCTCCCCCCTTCTCTTTCCCTCTTTTTCCTACTTAATCGAGAGTAGTGTACGTTATTTTTAAATTTTATCCTTCTATTCGTATAGTTTTGAAATGCCTTCTTTCTTTTTAATATTTTAATTCCCTGACAAAAGTCAATTACGAGATCGTCAGCCGGAACAAAATTCGCAAACTCATGGAGCGAAATTAATATTTCAACCCACGTCATCGCCATCATTCCCCCCGGGATTTTATGGGAGCCCCGATAAGCGATTGTTATCGGCAGTCGCATGACGCGCATTTAATTTTTAATGCAATTGGAAATGTCGAGTCGAATAACTCTCATTTCCGTTTCTCTTCTTCTTTTGTCTCCTCGTGTCTCTTTTTATCCCTTTTTTTATTTTTATTTTTTTCCTTCAACTTCTCTGCCGTAACTCTTTACGGCCACACTTTTTTTCATCGACGAAAACGCGACGCCGATACGTTAAGGGAACTTTGTAATTTCCAGCGCGAATCGTAGAACGGCCATTTCGACGGGCAGACCTTTCCCAATTGCACTCGGTGATACAATTAAAGTTGAGCCGCAGTAAACGAGATCTATCGATCCCTCCGATATAATTGTTTCCATGTTGCGATCAAGCAGCAATTTTTTTCCGTTTACGTCACGAGAAGTAAGAGATGTCCGTGCGTCTTTTCGAAATATTATAAGTACGCGTCACGTAAAATCAAATTCCTCTTATTGTTATTTAATCTCACAATTCAATTAATATTTGAATCTAACAACAACCGGAGATTCTCCCCCGTAATTCTGTCTTTCCTTCCGACGCGCGTTTTCTCTACATCGCCGCGACGATTTTCATCAAACACGAGAATCAAGGCTCGGCCTTTTTGCGCAACGTTTTTAATCACCGGTTCGTTTAGGGAAGGTTGGATCGTATCTTCTCACGCGAGCCTGGTACCTTTCGAATCACTCGCCTGATGCGCTTCCGCCGCGCGTAGAGGATGAAATGGATATTGGGTGCAAGAGCGGAGAGAGAAAGGTGGAGGAGCTTTTCCAGCTTTCTGGCTGTCTGTTTCCGTTTTTCTCTTCCGGAGATCCGTATGCCCTGAACAAAGAGAAAGAGAGAGAGAGAGAGAAAGTGATATATCTCCACGGGGAAGCATCCGAGCGTATTTTGGAAGCTACTTGCGCGAACGGACGGCCGAGGGACAAGGGGCAGGAGAGAGAGTTCATGTTTATCAATTTCAGAGCTATCCCAAGACGCCGGGTGGAATCGATAAAACCGCGACCCCTGATAAAACGACCCCGGGAATAAAACCGATATATATATATATATACACACATAGATGTCATTGTAACGCGATAAAACTGATACACATAGACGTTGTTGTAACTCGATATAAAATTGCCGGAGATGGATGTCCGTGCTCCGAGGACAGTTTTTAAAATAGATAACGGCGAAATATCGGGGAACCGCCCTCTCGCCGCGGATATTAAATTCGTGTTGTGTTTCTCGTGTTGGCAGGATTTGAACAGTCGGCACTTGGACCCCGTGGAGGTGTTCCGCGGGATACCCTACGCCGCGCCTCCGATCGGAGATTTGAGATTCCGACCGCCGATCTCGCCGATACCTTGGAGCGGCGTCAAGCTGGCGGACACCTTCGGCGCGGTGTGCCCGCAGAATTATCCGGATCTCGTCAATAGCACCGCCGCGCTCTTGCAAATGCCGCAGGGCAGGTATCAGCAGCTCAAGAAGATGGTCGCCTTCCTGGCCAACCAGAGCGAGGACTGCCTCTTCCTCAACGTGTACATACCCGGAAGTGGTAAGAAGGCATATATGTCGGATCTATTTATTAGGAGAGAGTTTCTTGAATGCGTGTCGCTTTTTTCTTTCTACTTTTAGTACTAATTTGTATACGACAGAACGTTGGAAATTATAGTTTGACGATTCAGGCGCTTTTTACTATAATGTTTGAACTTCGTTAATAACAAATTTATTTATTATGTTTTTGCAACATGAATTGGATTGTAAAATAGAAAATTTATTGAAATAATCTGAAAATAAGGAATTCTTAATTAATATCTGTTTTATTAATAATTGATTAAAAATTTGATTAAATTTTTGATATAAAATAACAATAATTTTTAAAAGAAAGAACGCCGATAAACTGATTTTAAATTTGTTTTTGCAATTAACCTATTTGTGTATTTATATTAATCATCAATTTTATTTTATATATGGCGATGCAATTAAGGAAATTTGACAAATTTTATAGCAATCCAATTTAATTTTTTATAATTGCAAATATGTATATATAATAAACGTAAAAAATATTTTATATATAATAGACCTTTTTTAATAAAAATATATACAACTTAATACAACATTGCAAAGTTGATTACATTATTATTAGTTACGTGAATTGATAAAAATTTATATTAAACTGAACGTAATTTGTCCAATGTTGTTAAACATGCATTAAAACAGATGTAATTTGTTAAATTCGTCTATAATTATTTGCTTTTCTTGTTTATTTCATATTTTTATTATTATAATATTGGCTTATACGGATTCAGCACATTCTCCCCTATATATTTTGCATAATTTTTAATATAATTAGTATTTAACTTAATCAAACCAAATCTGATTGAAATCTTGGGGACGTGTACAAGTCGTTGAAAAACATTAATGAGATTATTTTAGGACAAGTGATTCTTTTTATTGCACATGTGATCCACTTTCTCGTAATACTTCCGTTCGTTAGAAATTAAATTATAGCACGTTCTCCCGAAGAAGTAGATTTGCCTTTTTTACGGAAAAAAGGGGCAAGGTCACGCGATAAATAACGTCCTAAAAGAGGCTATGCAAAATTACGTTTCTATTGTCGCCTAAAGTACCTCGGCAGTAACGTTAAAGTTTCTTAGTTCTGACAGAGTAAAAAGGGATAATAAGTTTTAATGAAGGTCTTTATTCTTCGGGAAGATAGTAAGGTACTCACATTGAGTTAATGAAAGTTCAACTCTTGCTACCTGATAAATAATGTATTTTTCGTATTTATTATTATTTATTTAAGCAGCATGGTTTGCAAGGATTGCAACTCGATTATCAATTTTCGAGCTTTATTTCAAGGGAAAACATAATGCACGTATACACACAAGCGCACAAGCATACTGCTTATAAATAAATTTTTTTTAATGTTGTGTTGTGAAGATTAATAACGTTTTAACGGTTTCAAAGCGGTCGTACGTTATAAGCACGGGCGACGAGGAAAAAAGAATTTCAAATTGATTTCACGCTTAAAATTGTGTATCGGCGGCAACGTCCAGGTGGCACAATCGACCGGGGTTAATTTTATACGACTAACAAAATTTTATGTGGCGGAAAATAACATGTTACAACGAACCGTTGTAAAGTTTTGGGGTCGCTGCGGCCATAATTCGCCTTCTGAAATTCTGAACTATATTATCTATCGGAGCCGACAATTTATGGCGTCCGTATAGTATTACATGGCGCAAGTTGCTTCCTAAAGTAATTAGTCCTAAAGTAATTAGTACCTTTATACCGGGTAGTATCAACCTGGGAGCAGCCGCATGCGTTACGTCGCACGTAGCTCGGCGGGCGCGATGAAAGATAGAGGCGAATTTGCAAAGTAAAGCGGCCCGTCTGCGGCGCCGTAAACCTCAGCCGGGCTAAAAAGGGAAAAGGAAAGAAGGATTTAAAATTGCACGCGAATAATAAATATGAATACGAAGCAGAACGCAGGGGGAGAGTAAGAAGCTGTAAGAAGGAGGACGATTCCAATCGACTTTTTGTTCCGGGGAAAGTAACTGTAAGCCAATCAAACAGTTCCCGCTCTGTAAGGAATTCAAATTATGTATGGTATATAGAAAATTTTGCCGACACGAGGATCGAGAGTATAATAAAACAATGAAAGTTATGCGTGAGTAAAATATTCATGCAAGTTGTAAATTATGTTTTTTAAAGTGCATTGTAAACGCGATTACAATAAAAAATGGGATAATACTTTGATTTTAATTAGCTATATAAATAAATCTCATCTCATGTGCCGTTTACTGCTCGTGCAATTTTGCTCTTTTTATAAATAGAATAATTGAATTATTTATATTTCATAATATCAATTTTAGAATATAGTGTTTCATAACATAAAAAAACTAGATTTTATAATAAAATTTTTTGTTTCTTGTATAATAATTAATGTTTAGGGAACATATTATTAAAAGTAAACGTCTAAAAAATTGGACCTTAAAGCTGGTATAGTAGAAAGTTATCATAGAAATTCAGCCCGGTAGTAAAGAAGATATTCAACTTAGTTAATTACCACTTAATTCATATTTATACAATACGTTATACAATAAATTGATAAATCAATTAATAAAATATATTTCTATGTATTAAATAACAAAGTTTAAAAAGTGAAAAAACTATAATTGAGTATTTTTAAACTAATTTAAGGGCCAAAAAAATAGAAATATATTGATTTAATAAGGTTAAGATTTTAGGCCTTCAAAATAATAATAATAATATGTCGATAAATTAATAAATTGAAGAAATTCAGCAAACTATCATAGTGCAAATTGTATAATACCATTAATTTATTCATCTTACTTAAGACGCGCAGTGTTCTGGTTTAAACGGTTAAAAGAAAAGGTATTTTTTGCAATTTTTTCAAAAGGAAAAATACAACAAAGCTATTTAATCTTTTAGATATATTTAATACACATTTGAAAAATACAAAAATATTTTTTAATTATAAAATTATCGCAAAATGTCAAAATTATCAGTAGACCATTGAAGTGTCTCGTCTCAAATTAGCGGGCGTGATGGAGTCCGTACCCATTATTGTCAAAGAAACCAAAATTATTTTTAATTTACATACCTATATTTTATCATCGATAAACTAAAAGAATTCAGAAAAGCCTTTTTAAACAATTTTTATCGCACAAACAAAGCAAATTTTTTTTCAAAAATTCGTCACTTTTTCATTCATTCTTAATGACTTTTAATTATATGCTTTCTTTGGGGTTTTTTTTAGTTTTTAGTATCGTAAAAGAATATGTAAATTAAAAATAATTTTTAACCAAAAAATAAAATTAACTTGTTGCTAGTAATTAAAACCAGGAATAAACAATTTTTAAGTAGATAAACTGGCAAAAATAATTTTGTTTCATACATGAACTATGGGCTCCATCATTTCCGCGAATTTGGGATTCTAGCGGCGAGGCATAGTCAACTGATAACTACAACATTTTGCAACAATTTTATAATTATAAATTTTTTTCTACTCTTTAAATGTGTACTAAAAATGTACTAAAAATGTATGTAAAAGATAAAAGAGCTTTTTGGTTCCTTTTTTTTTTTTAAAACTTGTCAAAAATATTTTTTAGCCGTCCACACTGAAAAAAAAATTTACTAGATTGAAATAAATATTTTTTCAAATAGTACCAAGCAGAAGTTTTGTAAAAAATAAATAAAAGTTATTTCAAATATGATAATATTTTCTATAATTTAGAAAATGCATTACACATTTTCTATCAATCTAGAAAATGTATAATACGTTTTCTAAATTATAGAAAATATTATTTGAAATAAATATTATTTATTTTTTACAAAACTTCTGCTTGGTACTATTTGAAAAAATATTTATTTCAATGTAGTAAATTTTTTTTCAGTGCAAACCAGGACACTGTCTTAATTGGAAATTCATGCAAAAATTACAATTTATTCTAAGCTTGTATGTGTCTTGTTTCATGAAAATAATACTACATGAATATATGTAGTAACCTATCTTAAAGTCCTTTTAGTTTAATCATATCAATAAAATTTATTATACAATAATATATATGTGTTGCATTTACGGCACGCTACAAAAATTGCTAATTTAGTCGATTTTGTATTAGATTTCTGAGTGTCCATTAGGTAAAACCATACGCAGATTGTTCAATTCAAAATTCTTATATTTTTTTCAGGGTAAGCGCTTCATGTATTTTATAAGAAAGACGAGAATTAAGTTGTGTACATCTTATATTTTAAATTTAATATATTTGTTTCCTCGCGTGTAAATCCCGGGTATTGCTTTCACGGTCGATGCGAACAGAGGCACTGGCCTCAGGTTAATTATAACGAGGACGATCGCTGATTTCGGAACAGGAAAATAATAAAAAATGGTTCTTTGGTCACTATCTCGAAATTTATTTTAACGAGAATCAAAATCAGTCGGGCAGAGGTTCGTACCGAGTCGATTAACTTTGCAGAAGTGTCTGGCGCAAAATCTTCAAGCAGGATCAAATGTACAATAACGGAGATGACGAGATTTCCCGAAATCTCCCGAATTCATCTTGAGTCGCGTTCGTTTTAAAACTAAATCTGGGCTGAGAGACAAACACGCGCCGTGCTCGTGTACATGCTTATCCGTTGGAGCTGTAGACTTTCACTCGTCATGTCAATATATGTATTTCCACTTAAAGTAATACGAAACAATATCATAGATATTTTTTTAGTACTGACAGTGAGTTAAATTTAAATTTTAAATACGTTTAGATAGACGAGCAATACTTTACTCCTCACGAGATTGACACAGAATTGGAGACGGTAATGTAACTTGCGCTTTTCTGTCGCGACGGAAAAGTTTGTTTTGCATGGTGAAACAGAGTCAGTATTCAAGGAGATACTCAAAGAAATTTTATCGGCTGTCAAACAGCACGGTCATCAGTCTGACTAACATGTTTACTTCTTTTCTCTATTTGCCTCATGGCTCTCGTTTCCTATTGCTCTCATCTTTTTCTTTTGACAAAAGTAAGCATTGTTATTGGGCTCTCTATGTTTTGCTGCTCCAATCGGCTTATATTACGGACTAAACATGTTCTTTCGTTAATCTTTACTGTGCGCTAACCGATGGTGCATATTAAAACCATAATACGTAAATCAATGTAAAATGTGTATTTAATATAAAGGATTAAATATTCTCAATACATTTTATTGGTTTCTTTGGTAAAATTCTTTGGTAAAAGCTTTTGTGCATTTGCCATAGTGCCCCCGATAGGAAAAGATTTATAAAATTGACAAGAGAATTGTAAAAGATTTATAATCCATCATTATGAGGGCATAGTTGAGAAAATAGATGTAGAAACATTAACCTTTTATAAAACATTAATAAATGTTTGCGCATTAAATTTTGAAATAGTATGTTGGCATAATAATAGCGATATGGCGAATCATCTTAACAGTACATTTGCAAAATTAAATTTAGAAATAAATTGTGCAATAATTGAGAAAAATATTTCAGTTTTAACATGTTTAAAACATTTAGAAATATAATTGTGCACAAAAAAGACTCTAATTATTCCCCAATTATTCCTAAATTATGATACACAAATATTGAAATATGGAATGTGTAATATTGCATGTTTCAATATTTGTGCATTATAATGTAGAAATGATTTAAGAGTTTCTGACCGCTATTACTAATATCAATGAAATACTTAACTCTCCAACGGACGCAACTAATTTGTCAAAGTGCCTCTTTTTTAATTTTTATTAAATGTCTAGTGAATAAGCGATATTTGTTAAATTCATTGTAATACTTTTTGAAATTAATTTTGAATTAAATATTGAAGATTAAATGCTGTAAATATTGCACATTATTATTGCTGCATTATTGCTGCATTATATTGTAAAAATATTTAAGCTTATAATGTGATAATTTTAAATGCTGAAATAATTGCAAAATATTTATGTTTTAATATTTGTCTAATCTTTAACAAATATTATTTAAGAATTATATTCTGACAAAACTGTTGCGTTATGGCGAATCATCTTAGCACAATCTTTAATGCCATTATTGTACAATGTTTGCAAAATCTTCCTATCGGGGGCGTTTTGATAGTAATATTGACATGACGACGTGAAGTCTAATTCTAGTGAGACAAATTCTAGTTAAATTCTCGTTGATAAATATTTGTGATCACATGCGCGTTCCTTCTCTTAGGCAATCTTAATCCAAACTAGAGAGGAAGATAATAGTATATTTATTAAAAAATAGAAAAGGAAATAAAACGTATAATCACACATTACAATTTACATACCTTCGTTATGTGTCTAACGTTCATTGTAACGGTTCAACTGTAATTTATTCGACGTTGTGGCAATTTGTAGTGAACACATGAAACCCTTTGCAGGCAGTCGAAAGTAAAAACACAATATAATATCCATAATATTGTTATTTCGGATAGTATACGCACATAAACTACAGTAAATATCAAATATCTTGAAAAATAATTACAAGAACACATTAGTTAACAGTTATTGGAAAAATTATAGCTGGCCATCTTCTCCGTATGGCCATCATACCCTAATTTACCCTAAAGTTACGTTATTTCTGTAAAATCTGATTGTAAACTACCAAATATCGGAAAAAGTTTTTCACTATGTACTTAATCAACCGCCGTGTTGCATGACGCCTTCGGGTGCGATCAGGTGCGGATTTCGCGACGATTAGAGCGCGATTAACGATCGTCGTAAACAGCTGCTCGATATGCGATCACGTTCCCCATAGATAAGACGAGTTACAGAGCTATATCGATCGGCATTCGGTAATCGGCAAAGACGGCGCCTCGGAACCACGACGTTACGCGTCGACAGGTATCTCCCGTCCGGGGATGATCGATACTAATTGGGCTAGTTTTACGAGTTAACGGATAATCAAAGTAAGATCGTGGCGCGATTGAATTACTAACTACGATGATTGCGAGCTCACGTAACTTGGCGAGGAAAGCGTGAAGCCGCCGCCGCCGCCTCCTCCGTGGTGATTTAGGATGATGTCTCCCTAGACAGGTAATCCGATGTAGTATAAATCGTGTAACAGACAGACGTTAATTAGTTGCGACACGGCGGACGGATAAACGCGCACTCCCGGTTTATTACTTGCCTAAGACGATTATCAATTAAACGGGGAGGGAGGGGGGGTGGGTGAAGGGACTTTTAATCTCGAAATCCCAAACGGCTGACGGAGAGCAGGGCGTCGCGGAGAAGGACGACCGCGGTCGGGGGAGGGGGGGGAGGTTCGCGAAACCCCTAGGTACTTGTACAAACACGAAAACCTCGAGACGCGCGCGGATCAATAAAAACCGTCGCGTAATCCGCAAAGCCTTATTAAAACAAGCTTTTCGCTTTAATTTACCTTCGGTTTCGGCTTAAGAGTCGACGCCCTCGGCGTAAAATTTTACGTCCGCCGTAAAAGACGAGCGTTTAAAAAGAGGAGAGAGAGAGAGAGAGAGGGGGGTGTCCGTTTTTTATCGGGGGCAATTTTTCCCAAACCCGCGGCGTTTACGACGGCGCGAAAAGTCCTCCCCGCCACGGCGAGAAAAATAAATTGGCGAAACAGCGGCGATCGGCAAATGAACAGGCGTGAGCTATTTTTCTCCCATAGAGCTCGACCTATACCATAACTACGTGCGACGAATCGCGATGGTTGCGCGTCGCCGCCGCCGTCGCCGCCGCTTTCGCGAGATCTCGCAGGCCCGTGAAAACGTGACGAGCTCGGATCCTTAGCGCGGATTACGCGGATGCAATTAATCATCTTAATTGCGCAGGTGGGCGAACGACGGGAACCGACTAATTGGCTGCAGGGACGATCTCATTTTACAGGCCCATACAGGACGAGAAATGAAAACGTGCGCGAGCTTGGGGGGGGGGGAGGGAGGTAGATAGATTCAAGTCGGAATATAAACACTATATATGTAATGTATATATACACTGAGAAAAATATGTTGTTAATTTGACTTAATTTTTCAATTTGATTAAGTTTCTTTAGTTCAAGTATTCATTTATTTAACTTAAATTCATAAAATATTTGAGTTTTTAATTAAATCTATATTTGACTAAAGTACATAAATATTTGAATTAAACAAATTAAATTGAGTTGAAAAATTTAGTCAAATTAACAACTTATTTTTCTCAGTATATATATATATATATATATATATATATATATATATATATATGTATATGTGAAATAAAGTTACGAAACACGTACGAAGTATGATACTCTTCAAAATGATGAAAGCCCTCACTCGACTCGCAATCCCGCCGCTTAACGTTTCCGCGACTCGCTCGCGGGTAAAGGATATAAAACGCGGGTATAAGCACGATGCTGCGTAAACGATAATGTCGCCCGGTATTACGGGAAAGTTGGATCTGTCAATGGGAGGTTTATACGGATAAGAGGTTTATTCGCGGAAGAAAATGGTGGAGCGAGACGCGCGCGGACCGTTCCGCCTGCTGTATAACACCCGCTTACCACTGCTTTCAGGATCCCGAGGACTGGAGGCGCCGTACGCGGTGATAGTGTACGTACACGGCGAGAGCTTCGAATGGGGATCGGGCAACTTGTACGACGGATCGGTCCTGGCAAGCGCCGGCCACGTCATAGTGATCACGCTCAACTATCGTCTGGGTATCTTAGGTACGTGCCACCCTTTAATCAGCCATCTCTCGCATCCCCGAAAGCATTTTTATTAAATAAACCTCCCCGACACGCAACATTCTACGATCGCGGAAAAGAACCACCCACCTTGCCCGAAGGTAACTTAATTTGTAGCTCGTAATTGATATTTTTATTTACTTAGTTAGATTTTTCTTTATATTTTTGAGTGCGCCACTTTATTTGTAGTGCGGATGGGCATATCTACGATTTTTTCAGGAAAAAACGAGAGATATACACTGAGAAAAAAAGTAATTGATTCAACAAAAGTTTTTTGTTGTGGGCTGCCAACAAAAGACATATTCAATACAATAATATATGGTATGGTTCAATACAATAATACATAGTTCAATCAACATCATTGCACTTGCATTAACAGCAAATATTGTTAAACTAAGTATATCTTTTGTTGGCAGCCCGCAACTAAACGTTTTGTTGAATCAATTTTTTTTTCTCAGTGTATTAATGAAGTTATAGATCGCCTATCCGGTCTGCTATCGGATTTTGGTGATGAATATAATTTTTCTATTAATTTAATATTTTTAGTTCATATAAGAGAGATATAATAATTTCTACTATTAGATAGAGAGCAAATTTTACACTGATAAATCATTTTTTCTATTTTTTACAATGTCCCCTCGTTTCTCATTTTGAAAAATACAATATTTTGTAAATTATAATTTACCGTTTTTCTTGATTAAGATGTACGTGAAAAACAATTATTGAAAATGAAGCCGTGTAGTTTTTTAATATTGCTATTTTTTATTGTTACAAAGTACTTATAAATATTTTTCTAGAAAAAGATTTTTAATTTACAAAAGAATATTGAAAAGTCTCCTCTAGAAAAAAGACTGCTAAACTTTACTAAAAATGTAATATTAAATTAACGTGTTAAATGAAAAGAAATGAAATGATCAATAATGCGAAAGAAATCATTCAATACAAAATTAAAGAATTATAGTAATTCTTTTTATCCAAAGCGATTTGATCTGCACATTTTCATGTGACGACAAAAATCTACTTAAAAATAAAGTTGTATTTTTTAATAATTATAAATGAAAGAATAGATTCAAAATTTATAGATTGAGGGTTTTAACTTTTTTTTATCTTTAGATATGCCCATATGAAAAAAAGTTTTTTTCTACACTGAGAAAAAAAATTGCTAGATACAAATAAATATTTCTTTGAATAGTGCTAATAACATATTTTATAGAAAATCAATAATATTTATTTCAAACAAGTAATATTTTCTAAATTATAGAAAACTAGTACTTGTTTTAAATAAATATTATTGATTTTCTGTAAAATAATATTATTAGCACTATTCCAAGAAATATTTATTTGAATCTGGTGTTTTTTTTCTCAGTGTACGAATGTTATTTAAATAGACACTAAATCAATTTTCGATTAATTATATTGTCGTTAATATCGGGAAAAGTTGCATCAAATCTCTGTAAAACGGAAAAGTCGCGTCTCGCGCGTCTATTACAACTCGCATTTCCTTGAAAGTAACTTTGTATCATTAACTGTCTGCTATATTCTAGGAAATAGAGAGATAGCTTCGTAGAAACTATTTACAGTCTTAAGTCAATATTGGCATTTCAGAGACTCACAAATGTATCTCCGTCGCAGTGCGCTGTGAATATACGAAAGTCCGAAAATGTCAGTTCTATCTATTTACTTACCAAACTGCCTCGGTTTATGACTTAATAGCGTAACGAATATTTACATGCTCCGTTTAATTATCGTTACAGTCGAGAGACGTTAAATCGAATTTTGACACGCGTATCGCTCTTTATTTCTCTCGCGATTTTCTTCGGAAATTTCGAAGGGAGAGAAATTCCCGTCCCTTAAATCGAGCACACGTGCTTTCATGGCGAACGGAACTCGCGGACGAAATTTTATCGAACAAACGCTACCGCATCGTAAATGTTGCGTGAGAACGAGAGGAGAGAGGAAAGAGAGAAAAAAAAAAGGAAAGAAATGCAATAAGGGAAGGGGAGAAAAAGGATATCGCGGGATGAATCGCGAATGGTTTTGGCATCCTTCCAGGATTCTTGAGGACTCGTCCGTTCGCCGACCGAACGAGCGGATCCGGCGGGAATTTGGCTTTAAAGGACATCGCGATGGGACTCCGCTGGGTGCGTGAAAACATCGCCGCCTTCGGCGGCGATCCAGCGCGGGTAACTCTAATGGGCCATGATACCGGAGCGGCGCTGGTGAATTTACTATTGCTCGCCCCTTACAGCAAAGGTAGGAGAGAGGAATCCCTAGCGTAATTAGCAATTAATCCTTCGGCCCCGCGCACGAATTGTTCACTGAGAGAAAAAGGTGTTTAGTATTTATGACTGTAATACCGCATGGTAAAATAATTATAGTTAAGAATTCCATTTATATAATTATCACTACTAGAATGTTAATAATAATCTTGAAAGTTTGTTAATTGACTATAAAGACGTTTCATTATATATTATGATATCTAAATTGTTCATTTTCTTGTCTTCAAACGTTTTTTTTTATATAATATAATTTATTTTTAATTCCAGCTTTCTTATTTTAGAAACTTTGTTGTTTAATACATAAAAATGTTTTATTACTCAGTTTATTAATTTTTTGTTATAATTAACTTTACTGTGAAAAGTGTTTGAATTGTTATTACTGCCTATGGTGTAAGTTTTTAGGAACCAATTTCTCGATGTTTATTTTTTATTATATTGTAAAAACATTATTGCAAATACGAAACAGTATTGTAAAAGCTATCATCTGATAGAAGACGCTTTCTAGTTTTCATTTATATTTTCAAAGTTTTATTTTTAGCTTTTGTACTTTTAAAAAATGTTACCCAAAAACATGATATTCCTGTATTGGTGACTTTTTTCTAGTGAAATATAAATATACGGTCGGTAGAAATAAAATAAGTATTCTTGTGCAGTAAATGCAATTACTAATTTAGTAACAATAATAACTGGCACAGCTACAATTTGGCTAAAACAACTGTAAATATAATTGGCATCGAAATGACTATATAAATTATAATTAAATGATAAAAAATGTTTTTCTCCCAGTGTCGAATTCCGCGGGATTTAGTTTTTAATGGCACGTTCTTACGACGTAAGCACCTTTCGATAATTGGAGGGAAAAGAAACGTGGAAGAAAATTGAAAGACGCGGCGCGGAAGGAACTTGCGTTTGCGAACGATTTGCGTATCTAGACTTGCGAATAAATAAAGTACTCGTGTCTTTTCACTCAATTTCATCCGATCGATGATCGCGCGATACCTTTGCGATACTCGTATATATCGCGCTTGTTCCTTTGTGCGCGCTAACGAATCTCCGCTGGCAGCTTTAATGCCGTCATTCCGCCGGCAGGCTTAACAGTTCATCGGTCACTCTCGCCACGATGGACTGCCGCGATATATAAAATAAATCAATTCGATCGGCGCGCGGTATAAACACCGGGTGCCGAGGGCAGCGGAAATATTTGCTTGTCGAGTAACTTGATCCAATATTTACGTAACGCCGCCAACATATTAATAACGTTGTTGTTTACGACAAGGGAACACGATGAAAAATGATACCGATGCCGTTCCGCCGACCGGTGGAAAATACACGCGTGAAACTCGACGTAATCGAGCGTGGGGCTGCGGCACGTTCGATCGATTCCGGCTCTATCGGCGATGATCTCGCCGAAAACTAACCCGCCCGGCGCGAAATAAGCCCGGCAGGTTAGAAGCGAGAAGAGACGCTATTTGCAGGACCTTCGGTAGATTAATCGTCCGAGGATTAGTCGGCGAGGGTCTCGTGGAGAAGACAACCGAAGGGTTGGTCCGTCCTCTCAAAAAAACATCACCGCGCTCGGGAGGGGAGGGGGGAGTGACAAATTGCAGGACTCCATTTTATTCGATGAGAGGAGAAAGCGAGATGTGAAACTTTTCTTCTTTTTTTTTTTCCTCTTCTTCTTTCCCCCCCTTCCCCCTATCGTCTTTTTTTATCCTCGACGGATAACACCGGCCGAAATTGAACGATCCTGCCGGCTTTTGTCCCTTCAGGTGGTCGCGAGATTCCCCGCGATGGCTACTTCGGCGCGGGTGAAAGAGGGTAGGGAGGAGAGGCGAGGAAATTGCGCAATAATAAAAATGCATGGTCCTCGGGACGCGCGTCGGGGGGGGGGAGGGGGGCGCGTGGAACAAAAGCGGAGAGCGCTAAAAGCGTCGTAAATATATCGCCGCGCGATAAATCTAGCGCGAACGCGATTACCGCGTGATATAGTTGGACGGTAATTCCGCGCCAATCAGGCAAATTATGACTAACGCCGCGGCCGTTTCGCCACCCATACGCTTCGCATAATCGACGGTGTGGATTCATTCGATTTGGCACGCTTAAATCTTAACCTTCTGGCCGCGATAGTTTATCTTCGAGAAGCGGCGCGATCTTGTTTTTTTTTTTTCGCAAAATTATTTGCGGAGTCAAGAGAAACCGGAAAAGCCGTCGGAAAAATTAAAATATAGAGAAAACTGAATGCTTTGAGAACCTTCTCATAAAATTTATTTTGAAAATCACTGTATTTCGAAAAAAATTATGTGACTTTTTTCTGACTTATTAATATCGACTATACCTTGTTAAAGTATAATGAAAAATATGATGGATTGTTTTTATTTAAACTTAACAATTAATTTTCGGTGACTTTAAACTATTAACAGTTTGTGATTCTTTATTGTTTTAAATAGAATAAGTGCCAAACACAGTAGTGATAAACACATACGATACCTTATATTAATTTTACAATACAGAGTGATATTATCTATTTAATTCAATCGCTCATGATAATTTTAGATGCAACACTGCTTATACCATAAATAAATAATATGCATGATTTCGATAAAGTTTGTTCTTTATATTTCGAAAATTTGAAAAATATTCAAAATTATGAAAAATCATAAAGTATATGTTCGATCATTTTAAAGGTCTACATACTCCCCCTCTCCAATCTTCTTAAAAAAATCTTACGTCTTGTAGAATGATCAAGCACGTATCTCGCAGTTTTCATAATTTTGAATTGTTTCTAAAATTAAAATTAAATTACTATAATGCCAAGTCTAATTTTAATTTTATTTTTCAAAAAAATTGTTAAATGGAATTTAAAAAGTTATTTATGGAAGTATTGTATTTTTTACGTTTTTTGCAATTTACAGAAAGTAAATCAGAAAGACTCACATAAATTTTTTCGAAATACAATAATTTTTAGGATTAATTTTATGAGAAAATTCTTAGCATTTAGGGTCCTTCGGCCATATTTTAATTCTTTTTCCAATTCTTTCAATTTTTCTTGATTGTATAAATAATTTTGCGGAAAAAAATTGTCTTATTTCTCAAAAATAAACTATTGCGGTTAAGGGTTACGATTTAAGTGATAAATTGCATTAACATACTTAAAAAAAAATATTTGATTTTTGCAAAGTCAAAATATGCATTAATGACTGTCGCGTCTTCCACTTGTGTTTAACATAGGCTCACAAGAGAATAAAAGTTCTACTCTTCTCAAATATTGCAGAAGATTTATTCGCGGGCAGAATTACAAAAAGACTTTGAATATTATAAATTAAGCAGACCGAACTGGCCTCTGTAATATACGGCTCAACGGTCCGTGCAGGAGTGTCGCAAATTGATTCTAACGTTCTGCTGCTCGTCTTTATCCCTACTCGGTTCGCTATCCAAAAGCTACCGAAAAACATCGAAAATCATCACCGACACTCTCATCGATCACGCACTGATCATTCGAACGCAACATGTATCTTTCCTTTGCCGCCAATGCGTGAATGCTATACAATGACGTTTCACGAATCACTCGATCGCAGCAAGGATATAAAAAAATTATATAAAATATTTTTAATATGTCAGTAATTATATTTAACACGAACAGATTAATTGCAAAAAATGTTTTTACTTCTATCTTGTATAAAAATTTATTGAAATTTGTTGAATGTTTTAAAATTAAAAATAAAATACTTCTAATTAAGATAGTAATTAGAAGATGATGTTCTATTGAAATAATTAATCTTTATAAGCAATATGCAAATTAAAGACAAAATATTCACTTGTGAAAAAAGACAAAGAATCGATTATTAACAAGTTAATCGATTATCGCACAAAGACAATATAATACAATCTAAGCTGTAGGTGGATTAAATATAGTTGAAATGAATAAAAAAGAAATTTAAATTTCTTATCAGATATATTTCAAATCACATTAAAGGAACAGAATAAACATAATACGGATAAAAAAAAGAAACTTAAAACAAATAATTTGAAATAAAGAAATTGAAAATCGAGGCACTTAAAATTTTGTTTGACTGCAGATTTAAGAAATCGCAGAAACACGGATAAAATTAATGTTCCATTTAAAAGCACAAAATTAAAATTTTTTGTACTAAAAATGCTTGAAAATATAAAAGTTAGGTTTTATATAATTTTCTCGTATTTTAATTATTTTAAATTAATAAAAAAGTTGCTATATTTTTTGTTTTAATTCCGTGTTCTTTTAAACTTCAGGGAATTTTTTTTTCCAAAAAGTGGTCAAAAAAATCAGAAAACTCAAAGAATATTTGCTTTTAATTTATTAACAATCTATATATATCTACATTCAAAACAATTATTCTTGATTTCTATCACAAAATTTTTTATTTAAACAGAATTAAATTGCGGGTGGCTATATATATTAACTATCATTAATATCGGCGTAGACGGGCACGGCCGTAAAAAAAAAAAAACAAGAAGACATCGTTTCCCTCGCGACGAACTCAATCTTGGTTCTCGGACGGTTGTCACCGTCGATAGGAAAAGCCGAAAGTGTAAATAGTCGCTCGGACAGGCGGAACGGACGCTAAGGAGCACGGAGGATAAGCGACATGGGAAGAGGTGGATGGTCTCTCCCGCGGTGATGGTCGGCCGGAACCACTCTCCCGTCTGGCCATTTCCCGGACCTCCGGTTGTGCCGGAAACAGCGCAAACAGTTTACATCTCGAGAAGGGAGCATCGCTCTTGCTTGTGCATTCCTTCCGCGTCCCGGCCCTCTCGAGGCTCGACTCTGGTCTTAAAGTGAGCGAGTGAGTATGCGAGAAAGAGCGAGAGAGAGAGAGAGAGAGAAAGAGAGACGGGCGGTCCTCGGGGAAACCGCTTTTCTTTGGCGTCCCGGATGCCGCCTAGGTCAGTCAGTTTTTCCGACCTTACCGCACTTTCCGCTCCTTCGATCCCGACGTCGGCGCCGCCGCCGCCGCGCCGCCGCCGCTGACGAGACCAGGTGCGGTTCCGCACTTCTTACCGCCGCTGGTCAGAGATTGCAGGCGGTTGCAGGATGCGCCTTTCCTCGGCCGGCGGCGTGGAAAATGCACGGTCCAGTTTACGGAGAGCATGGCGAACGGAGCCGCAACGAAGATGCATCGATCTTTTAATCCGCGCCGAGGGAGGAGGAGAGTCTTAATTTTTTTTCCTTCTTCTCCCTCCCCCTTCCCGCGTAATTTTCTTTCCGCGCATCCTGTTGCGAGTGAATCCCGGAAATATTCGTAAGCCCCCGGAGGAGACGACGCGAGGTAAGTATTTCGAGATGGTTTTGGTCGCGCGAAGGGATTTGCGGGCGGCGGAGAGAGAGGAGAGAGAGAAGAGAGAGACTCCCCTCGCTTTGCTTCCGACAAACGACATTGGCTTCTCTCCGGCAGACGAATGCATCGTCTACAGTCGCTTAATATTGCAGCGGAAATGCTGCGGCTCGGGGCGGTCGGTCGGTCGGTCGGTCTGGGACATACAGCTATGCAAAGTTAACGGGAGACTGAGTGGAATGAATGGAGAAGTGTCGATGAGAGAGAGAGAGAGAGAGAGAGTTTGCCCGAACCACAGCGCCGTGAAAATATTAATAAACCCCTTACGCGTCTCGCGACACGAGGAGAAAACCCGGTGCGGGAATGCACGTTCGTTCGTCGAGTGATAAGAATTCCGCAGATTAAGTCGCGGAAACCAGTGTAAAACTGATTTCTTTTTTCTTTTTACGGGTGTTACGTTGATTCCCCCTCGGCGATTTTTCGCGGCGCCTAACGCGCAATCCGCTTTTCGCCGATGCCGATTTTTGTTTTGTACTCTCGATACGATTACACGGAGAACACAGCTAATGGCTTTGCCCGGCGTTGCGTAAAAGTTGCGCAAAACGATCGGTTTGGGTTCCCCCCCTCCCCCCTCGCGCGCTCAATAACTACCCGTCGAAGCTAGTACGATTGCTTTCCGTCGTTAGCTGCTGTCTGCCTTTGCCGGCGGATTTTTCGATGTCGATGATAAATGAAGACCGCGCGCGCGTCAGCCCGCTCCGCCGGGCATCCGCCGAAGACATAAACGTTTCGTATTACATCGATCTCCCCGTGTAATTCAGAAAGCCACTACTTTTCCTCCCAGGGGTGTTTCGGGGTCGTTTCCCCGCCCCCCGCCGTTTCCCTTTCTCAATCCCCGAAGAAGACTCACCGTCGACGTTACGTGTCGTCGCCCGGGAAGAGACAGGAGAAATAAGCTTTTCGTGGCGCGGGGAGACAGTCTCGATTTATCGTTTCTTCCCCCGTTGTAATTTTTTATGAGCGAAGAGCCG
>NW_023415922.1:21713-32000 GCF_013373865.1 Monomorium pharaonis | reverse complement strand
AATGACAATGCCTAAAAAATCAAGTAATCAAAAAGATGCACGAGCTGAGACATTTCGCGACTGCCAAAATCGAAAGTTTGATAAAACCCGATTACTGGGTATCTAACCTCCGACCAAAGATAAAGAAGGTGATAAAAAACTGCCTTAGCTATATCCTGGCGAAAAAAATGTCTTTTGAATCCAATAGAGAAAGAGTATGTACCGTTAAATGTATTACTCATTGACCATTTAGAACCATTGCCATCGATTGTTAAGTCCTACCAGCATATATTCGTTGTGATCAATGCCTTGTCAAAATTTGCTTGGCTCTATGCTATTAGATCGGCGAGTACGGTGGAGATGTAGCGCACGGACAGAACCGGGCAACGATATTCTGCAATCCCAGACAGATCATCTCGGATCGAGGAACTGCCTTTACCTTCTGAGATTTTAAGTATTGCGAGGCGCAAGGCATAAAACATTCGTTGATTACCAATCGGGGACAAGGGACATTGTAACAACAAATTGAATAATAAAGTATTGGGATTTCATTATTCAATTTGTTGTTTGAGACACACCCGAAATTGCGGGATCGTCTCGACGTCAGGAAAATGCTGGAGAAAGAATGTATTCCCGCGTTTTAAGATTCTCGCGATGAATTAAGAGTCCAAGCTAGCAAAAGCATTAGAAAGATACAGCAAAAAAACAAGCGAAGCTACAACAGAAAGCGGAAGAAGGCCACAAATTATCATGACGGCGATCTTATCGCCATAAAACATACTTAGCAAGTTCCTGGCCAGAAACTATTGTACAAATTCCTGAGACCCTACCAAGTAATCAAAATACTCCGAAAGGACCGTTATATTGCTCGGAAGATAGGTGAAGAAGAACAAAAAAAAACCGTTGCAAACTGCCACGTCGGTTGACCACATGAAGCTGTAGATCGACGAGAACCCATCTGACCAGGAGAAAGATCAGGGCATCATTCGGAGCGACTAATGCTGCAAAATGGCTAAGTTGTATGAATGTTTAAATGTAACCCGCGCTTTTTTGTCTCCGCGGTCTTGGAGTATCGCGAAGAAACGAGAGAAAGCGCGCGTTAACACACGAAGGAGCAACGTTCGTGGGAGAATCTAAAAAAGACAGACAGTTGTAATTAAGTCGTTACAATGCGGTGGCAATGCGTGATATCTCATAACAAGGTGACCACAAATCTTACATGCGCACACGCACACGCACGCGCACGCGCGCGCACACACACACACACGCGCACGCACGCACGCACGCACACACACACAAAAAAAACACACCAAATTTGAAACAGTTTCCTAAATTGGAACCTCCTTATTTATCGGAAACTAAACACCATATTCATATGAATACCAATAAAAACATAATCCGCTTGGTACATATTAACTCCTACATATTAAGTTTCACGGAAATTAGATAAATTTTTAATTTTATGCCCGCCATATTAAATCCACCATTTTAAATTTTGAAATTAATAGCGGATTCATAATCAGCACCTCAAAAAATCCCCAAATACTAAGTTTTATGGAAATTAGTTAAATTTTTAATATTGCATCCGCCATATTGCATCTGCCATTTTCGAAAATCTGACAACGGATTTGTGATCAGCGACCTCAATCCCTCAGATGTAGAGTAGAAATTGACGCTCTTTTCTGAGAAAAAATAATTTTTTTACCAAAAGTTTTTTACCAAAAAACAACAAATTTTTAGTATTTGTTTATTTATAGCAAATAAATAAATAAAAATTTGTAGTCACATATATTTTTTAAACATACCTTAAGGTATCCCGAACTATCAGAAAACAAAAAAAAAGGTTTTAAAAGGTTAAAAAACCGTTAAAATAATTTAAAAACTAGAGAGACCTTAGTGTATCACTCAGTGATCCACTGTGCAAAAGGTTAAGATGGTCTTGAAATAAGATTTAACTGTCAATATTGGCCAAAAACAAATGATAGACTAATCTCTTTAATTTAAAAAAGTATTTGGTTATTTTGTTTTTATCCTCTGTATGTGCTCGTGCACGCGCGCGCGCGCGTGTCCGCTATTAACAAATTGCTAATTAAAGTTTACTTTTTAAAGATACGATTTCAAGAAATATCTTTTCTCCCTACAAATATTTTTCCACTGCATCTTACAAAATACGCGATATTAATAAATACCTATTTTTGAAGATATATATTCTTCCTTTAATTGTTCCGCAAAGTTACTTTCCATAGCGATATCATCTTCATCATCAATGTTTTTATATTTACTCTTATCATAGCCAAATATCTCGCTAATATGTTTACTATAATCTTCCTCGTTATTTTCTGCTCCATCATCTATGAAATCAGACAAATCTGAATCGCCTTCTTCGTCATCATCATAAATGCGTCCTGTAAAATTAAATATCAAGTGATTAATTAGTATCTAATTCTTAATAAAATTCTTAGTGAGCATTCATTAAACTCTTTGAAAAAACATTTTAAAGACACATCATTTCTTAAAAATAATATCCATAAATTATCTCATATAACATCTTCCAAAAAAGCTCTTTGTAATGTTTCTAAACTCATTAGACCAAGCTGCATTGCCATGTATTAAAAACCACAATTAGCGTGAGTTCCCACCGAGCACGTCACGTGTCGCGTCGTCTATTCTATTGAATTATTCTATTGTATTATTTGATTATTCTATCATCAAATAATACAATAGAATATAACACATGACGCCTGATAAGAACTCATCATTATTGTGATGCCGATAAAATTATCCGATTACATAATAAACTTAATAAACTCGCACCTTGAATTTTATTTTGACTTAATTAAGAATCACATTGTACAAATATAATTAAACATTGTGTACACTATAAAGCAGGTAACTTATATAACCTATAACATGTTAATAAACTAACCACTATTATGTCATGCTATGTTTAAGCCTGTGTGTCTTCAGCAAAGTAAATTTATTATAAAACATTTTCTACAGAAACTCAGGCTGTTCTGATATTCGCCGCTAGTATTATATACATATGTATATATATACATATATATATATATACAGGGTGTCCCAAATCTGGTGTGCAATACTTCATGGAAAGATAGACGGGATCGAGATGAACATAAAAATCTAATATAGTCTTGGTTAGGTCTATCAATAATCAAGATATAAATTTTTTAATTTATGCAAATGAGAGCGCACCTTGCGCGCCGAAGGAAGGGCTCGAGCCGCTCGAGCCATAGCACGGCCTACTGTCTCAAGCATTGGCTGCCGGCGGCGGGAGGAAGAAGGAGAAGCGTGGCGTCGTCGCCGTTCCCACGTCTCGCCGCACCGCGCCTAAGCTCGCGTCGATGGTTGCTACGCATACTTGCGATTACATGACGAGATTATGAATTATTATAAAAATAGGACAAATTTAAATCGTAATAAACTTCTGTAAATAAGAAGTCGAAAGAGAGAAAGCGATGGAAACGTATGAACCCTGCAAATAATATAATATTTGCCACATCAAATTTTCTTATCGTTTTTTATGGAATATTAAATTAACGAAGATTTATCACGATTGATTCTTTATACATTCTCCTTTCGTAACCATCTTATTAGAAAATTACAAAATGCACGAATTATTATCCCTAATATACACTCTTTGTAAAATAACACGATAGAAAAATATTCACGTTTGATCTAAGGACTTCAGTATAAATTATTCGATGCGACTTCTACGGTAATTATAGGTAATTAGAGATCAATGTTATGTCAAGTACGTTAGTATGGTTAACTACAAAGGATTTTGTAATGATAGAGAACTTCGAGTTTCTTCTATCGTTAATACATTTGAAAATCTCTCGTAATTAATAATGCAATTAAAGGTAGAAGAAACTATAAGTTTTCTATGGTTATAAAAGAGAATCCTTCGTTGTGTTAACAATATATGATATTAAACATTAATTTTTAAACATAATTATCGTAGCATCGCGCCTAAGCTATCGTGAAATCGTTACATCAAGAGGAAATATTTTTCTGTGTTATTACAAAGAGTGTAACATACTATGGATAAGTATTTCGCGCATTTTAGTATGACACCTTTCTCTGCCTCTCTCTCTCTCTCTCTCTCTCTCTCTCTCTCTCTCTCTCTCTCTCTCTCCTCTCTCTCTTTCTCTCTCCCTCTTTCCCTCTCAAGCACTACGTATTACACTAATACAATAAATATTACCACGTTTAACAACATCTTTAGTTTGTACTATTCTACTTTCATTATGTGTAATTTGAATAAAATTTTAACAATTATCATTTCTTTATATTTTAGTGTTACACACGATCGAAAAAAAAATTATTAAAAATTATCACTAAAACTGCGATAAATAATCTGCACGATACTTTCTTTCTGAGTGTCGTATCGTGTTTAATGTTAAAAATGTTAAAAAATAATAATCTTGTTAAAAAATTTTATATGACATTTAATGAAACTCTAATAATATTGATTGGAACTGTTGTTGAAAATGACGTTTATCATGTTTCTGTAAATACTTTAGAAAGAAATTCTTGCTAAATTACAAAGTATAAAAGTACAAAGTTCAATTTTTACATACGAATCAAGAGTAAATAAAAAATTCAATAATGAATAAAAGAACTCAGAATTCAAAATTTTACACAAAAATTCAAACGTAATGATAGAACAAACTGTAAAATTTTTTATATTTTTCGTATTGTTTTGAAATGTGACTTACTTAATATCAAGAAATAATTTCACTAACACTTCTCTACAATTCTAGAGTTTTTTTTATAAAATAAAGCGGACGTGTTGCTACAATTTTTTTATTAAAAGACAAAGATAAAAAGATGTATTTCGCGAATTTAGCAGATATCTTTTCCTCCAAAGTATTTACAGAAACACGATAACGTCATTTTCAACAACAGTTCCAATCAATATTATTAAGTTCCATTAAATGTCATATAAAATTTTTTTAACAAGATTATTATTTTTTAACATTTTTAACATTAAACACGATACGACACTCAGAAAGAAAATATCGTGCAGATTATTTATCGCAGTTTTAGTGATAATTTTTGATCATTTTTTTTTCGATCGTGTGTAACACTAAAAATATAAAGAAATGATAATTGTTAAAATTTTATTTCAAATTACACATAATGAAAGTAGAATAGTACAAACTAAAGATGTTGTTAAACGTGGTAATATTTATTGTATTTGTGTAATACGTAGTGCTTGAGAGGGAAATAGAAGTTAGAATGTTAGATTCTGTAATAGTATTAATATAAATTAAAATTTTACTCATGTCTTGAGGACATTTTTGGGATGTCCTGAGGATATATGTATTCTAACTGAAAACGTTATTCTTAAAATATTGTATAAAGAGTTTTATTAGCTACAAAATGTCTGAAGATAAACTTAAATATAATGACTGTATAAATATCAAACATTTTAGATAGCACAGAATGTTCTAAGAATATGATATCCTGAAAGTCCTCAGGACATCTTAAGACAGTCCTCAGGACATTTTAAAACAATCCTCAGGACATCCTAAGGACGTCCTAAGAGAGTCCTCAGAATATCCTAAAATAGTATTCAGGGACATCCTGGACGTATAATAATTTTTGAAAAAGACGGGTAAATTAATATAGCAAGTGAGAAATCTTTGAATATCGTACGTATTTCTAGAATGTATTGCAAAATCAAATGTGTAAAAATGTTGACTTCAAAGTCAGATTGAATGTCTACACTTATTGAAACAATATGACATATTAACAACACTAAAAAATTATAAAAGATGACATTAAATAATTTTTTTTTATTTTATACAAACGGCGCAAAAACAGTTTTTTTAATAAGTTATTCCACATGCTATTTGCGCATATGTAAAAATGATTTTTAAAAACTGTAAAACTTTATATTTATTTATAAAAATATAAGTTAACTATATATTCATCCTTCTGACAACATCTATTGTAATGATCTATAACAAATATGTACTATATGCATAAACAAAAAGTACTCATGGATCATCACGAAGCGTTAGGATGCGTATGGTCTTTGAAGTCAAGCAACGTCGACGATGGTTGATACTTGAATGGGTGACCGTTTTCTCGGGTACAGAAATTAAACATGCTTTAAAAGGTACAACTGTTGCTGTAACATGTATAGTCTTCTTCCTCTTACAAAATTATCGTAGAAATAATTTAAATTTTTAATTTTTTGTTAAAGTTTTTTTTCAATTCTCAAAAATTGTTAAAAATACTTAAAAATATGTATTTAAAAATTTTGTAAATTAATCGGAATTTTTTATTTTTTAAATTTTTCTGAGAAACGTTTTAATTTTTATAAAAAATCGATACACTTATCAAAAATTCTAAAAAAAATCTAAAAAATCTGACAAAAAGTGGTCATTGTTTGCTATTTCTGAGGATGTCCTGAGGAAATCCTATGGTATCCTCAGGACGTCCGGTGGACTGTCCTCAGGATGTCCTAAGGACTAAAAAGTGGCGCTTGTTTGCTATTCCTCGGGATGTCCTGAGGACGTCCCGCGATAAAATCAGGACGTTCTCAGGATATCCACGAAGTCCGTCCCGGACGTCCTGAAGACGTCCTAAGGACGTCCGTGTGCTATCTGGGTTACTAATTATAGAGTGTGGCACGCTACAGCGCGACGCGCGCGCGCGCGCACGCAACGTCCGCGGCCGGGTCAGCAGCCCCGGCGATCGCGAGTAGTGCGCGCGGCCGCCACTAGGCGAAAGCGCGGCGCCTCAAACTCGGAAGCAAATTTACAACATCTGGTTTACATAAGAAGACCACCCACGACGAAGGATCAAGCTAAGCTTCCGTCATAGTATAGTGAGCTCGAGAGGGCCTATACTAAGCTATTACCTTTTTAAGAAGTACCTGCGGGCCCCGGCGTTCTGAATTTCGGCACGGGCGAGCTCTGGTACCTCAAGGAACTCCCCCGGGAGGCACGACCGGCAACCTGCCCCGCTGCCGCCTACTTGGCCACCACGGTCCACGGACCAATCCGGTGCGGCCGGCTATCAGCAAACCAGTCAAACCAAAGAAGCCTGTACGGTCTGAGAGTCCAACGGCAAGGGAACCTACCATACCGTGGCGGCTGATCAAAATTGCATTCTCCCCGGAGAAGCCAAGGGACCCACGTCTCCAACCTAGAGGTCCCCCTCGCCATCCTCCAGTCACTAGGGCTACGCAGACCGTTGGACGTGGGACGGTCACCCGAGCGACGCAGACCGCAACATCTGGTCCTGCGGTTACCATTGGCCGTTTAACACAGACCCGGAACGGACCTTGAATCCTGACGGACCTAACCACAAGGGGCACGCAAGCCTCCTGAGGACATCACCGCCGCTTCGCCGACGTCGCCGGAAGCTCCCACGACGCCTCGTGCGCTCCCACGTACGCCCGGGAAGCACATTCCTCGCGCTCTACTGAAGAAGAAACAGGCAGTCTTCCGAGAGCTGTTTGGAAAGTGACAGCGACTAGGGGAAGTCCTAACTAGGGGACCTCCTCCGGGCACCTTCGGGTGCCGCCTAATCCTTCCACAACCAATAAGAACCTACAAGCACTTTCGAGCGGCGCCTAATCCTTCTACAACCAGAACGAACCAGTTTCCGGCTACCTCAAGATTATATCAATTACACACTGACGCAATTACAGTTGTACATACAAAGAGATCAAATATATCCAACACGTATTGTTATAGTTTAAAGGGGCCTTCTGATTAATCAAGTCCTAACCATAACTCCCCCATATAGAGCATAAATCAAGTGTAAAGGAACAGTGAATCTATATAATGAAAGTGTTAAAAACGTATAAATGAAATCTCTGAAAGACATAAATTAAAACATCGGAACATAAAGAATGTGGAGATTAAGACAATATATACAGGGAGTCCCAGAGCATACTGGTCACTGTTCATAAAAAGGTAGATGGGATCGAGATGAACATAAAAGTTCAATATTGTTGTGGGTTTGGTCTGTTAATAATCGAGATATAAATTTTTTAAATTATGCGAATGAGAGCGCGCCTTGCGCGCCGAAGGAAGGGCTCGAGCCGCTCGAGCCATAGCACGGCCTACTGTTTCAAGCATTGGCTGCCGGCGGCGGCGGGGGAAAGAGGGAGAAGCGTGACGTCGTCGCCGTTCCCACGTCTCGCCGCACCGCACCTAAGCTTGCGTCGATGGCTGCTACGTACACTCGCGATTACATGACGAGATTATAAATTATTAATAAAAATAGGACAAATTTAAATCGCAATAAACTTTTGTAAATAAGAAAGTCGAAAGAGAGAAAGCAATGGAAACGTATGGAACCTGCAAATAATATAATATTTGCCGCATTAAATTCTCTCATCGTTTTTTATGGAATATTAAATTAACGAAGATTTGTCACGATTGATTCTTTATCATTCTCCTTTCGTAACCACCTTATTAGAAAATTACGAAATGCACGAAATACTATCCCTAATATGCACTCTTTGTAAAATAACACGATAAAAAAATATTCACGTTTGATCTAACGACTTCAGGATAAATTATTCGATGCAACTTCTACGGTAATTATAGGTAATTAGAGATCAATGTTATGTCAAGTATCGTTAGTATCCCAGACAGCACCAGATATCGTACGAATATTATACTCTCATACGTAATGTACTGTGATCATACCGAATATACGTAAAACATTCATATAACGTCTCAGTAGAATGTCATTTTGATATATCCTCAAGATAAACTTAGAATATAGCGACTGAACTTCGCAACTCTTACTGAATATACTGAGATTATATCTAATATACTCAAAACATCCGTAAAATATTCTATGATATATCTCATGTATATCTATCACATATTTCCAAAATATCCGCGTAATATCGAAAGTGAATCATGTCAACGCTATCTATGATCTGTAACGTTACGCATTTTCGTCTGCCGTGTGATGCAGACACGTGGTGAAGTGTAGGGTGTGAACGTGCGAACACGAACTCACGGACAACGTGGTTTTCTCAGGAATTACGCCCAGATAACTCTGGTATGTACATAAGATATAATATAGTAACGTAAACTATAATAATATATATATATTGTATATATACATATATTATTTAGGTTATAACCTACAATTATCTGAGCATAATTTCCCAAAGCACCCCAGCGTATTCAACAGATATTACGCTTCATTTTTTGCGATAGCTTCCTGATGTGCGAAATGATTAATTCCTCTTCTTATTTCTTCTTGCTAATTCTGTATGTTTAATTTCTTGTTCCTTATTCCTCTCATTATGCATGAGCCCATATAATGCGAACATACTGTAGACATATTGTGAATATACTGAAGATATACTTTAGACATACGTATAACATTCTTGAGATATATTCGGTATATTCTCATAAACTGCCAGCGAAATTCTATGGGATAAGGCAACGCGGACATAGTACGTTATGAGTATATACTCGCCATATCACAGACGTATCTCTAATATTATACGAATATTGCAATATACTTTCGCAATATCCTATTATCGTTCTCATAATTTACATGTGCTGTCTGGGTATGGTTAACTAGAAATGATTTTCTCTTGTATATGATAGAGAACTTCGAATTTCTTCTATCGTTAATACATTATAAGTCACTGAAAATCTGTCGTAATTAATAATGCAATTAAAGGTAGAAGAAACTCTGAATTCTTTTATTGATTATTAAATTTTTTATTTACTCTTGATTCGTATGTAAAATTGAACTTTGTACTTTTATACTTTGTAATTTAGCAGAAATATCTTTCCCTCTAAAGTATTTACTGAAACACGATAAACGTCATTTTCAATAACAGTTTCAATCAATATTATTAGAGCTTCATTACATGTCATAAAATTTGTTTAACAATATTACTATTTTTTAACATTTTTAACATTAAACACGATACGACACTCAGAAAGAAAGTATCGTGCTGATTATTTAGCGCAGTTTTAGTGATAATTTTTGATAATTTTTTTTTCGATCATGTGTAACACTAAAATATAAAGAAATGATAATTGTTAAAATTTTATTTTATTCAAATTACACATAATAAAAGTAGAATAGTTACAAACAAAGATGTTGTTAAACGTGGTAATATTTATTGTATTTGTGTACGTAACGTTAGTGCTTGAGAAGGTAGAGAGAAGAGAGAATAGAGGAGAGGAGAGAGAGAGCAGGAGACGAGAGAGAGAAGTACGATATAGGAGATAGAGTAGAGGGAGATGGAGAGGGAGAGGTAGAGTGCGCGAGGGAGCTGAT